>NW_024057898.1:0-160000 GCF_016432855.1 Salvelinus namaycush
TCTCTCTCTCTCCTTTATCTCTGTAGTGGATGGTCTACTCTGTTAGAGGATCAGTATCTCTCTCCTTTATCTCTGTAGTGGATGGTCTACTCTGTTAGAGGATCAGTGTCTCTCTCTACTTTATCTCTGTAGTGGATGGTCTACTCTGTTAGAGGATCAGTATCTCTCTCCTTTATCTCTGTAGTGGATGGTCTACTCTGTTAGAGGATCAGTGTCTCTCTCTACTTTATCTCTGTAGTGGATGGTCTACTCTGTTAGAGGATCAGTATCTCTCTCCATTTTCTCTGTAGTGGATGGTCTACTCTGCTAGAGGATCAGTATCTCTCCTTTATCTCTGTAGTGGATGGTCTACTCTGTTAGAGGATCAGTATCTCTCTATCTCCTTTATCTCTGTAGTGGATGGTCTACTCTGTTAGAGGATCAGTATCTCTCTCTCCTTTATCTCTGTAGTGGATGGTCTACTCTGTTACAGGATCAGTATCTCTCTCTCCTTTATCTCTGTAGTGGATGGTCTACTCTGTTAGAAGATCAGTATCTCTCTCCTTTATCTCTAGTGGATGGTCTACTCTGTTACAGGATCAGTATCTCTCTCCTTTATCTCTGTAGTGGATGGTCTACTCTGTTACAGGATCAGTATCTCTCTCCTTTATCTCTGTAGTGGATGGTCTACTCTGTTAGAGGATCAGTGTCTCTCTCTACTTTATCTCTGTAGTGGATGGTCTACTCTGTTAGAGGATCAGTGTCTCTCTCTACTTTATCTCTGTAGTGGATGGTCTACTCTGTTAGAGGATCAGTGTCTCTCTCTACTTTATCTCTGTAGTGGATGGTCTACTCTGTTAGAGGATCAGTATCTCTCTCCTTTATCTCTGTAGTGGATGGTCTACTCTGTTAGAGGATCAGTGTCTCTCTCTACTTTATCTCTGTAGTGGATGGTCTACTCTGCCAGAGGATCAGTATCTCTCTCTTCTTTATCTCTGTAGTGGATGGTCTACTCTGCCAGAGGATCAGTATCTCTCTCCTTTATCTCTGTAGTGGATGGTCTACTCTGTTAGAGGATCAGTATCTCTCTCCTTTATCTCTGTAGTGGATGGTCTACTCTGTTAGAGGATCAGTATCTCTCTCTACTTTATCTCTGTAGTGGATGGTCTACTCTGTTAGAGGATCAGTATTTTTCTCTCCTTCATCTCTGTAGTGGATGGTCTACTCTGTTAGAGGATCAGTATCTCTCTCCTTTATCTCTGTAGTGGATGGTCTACTCTGTTAGATCAGTATCTCTCTCTCCTTTATCTCTGTAGTGGATGGTCTACTCTGTTAGAGGATCAGTATCTCTCTCCTTTATCTCTGTAGTGGATGGTCTACTCTGTTAGAGGATCAGTATCTCTCTCTCTCCTTTATCTCTGTAGTGGATGGTCTACTCTGCTAGAGGATCAGTATCTCTCTCTACTTTATCTCTGTAGTGGATGGTCTACTCTGTTAGAAGATCAGTATATCTCTCTCCTGTATCTCTGTAGTGGATGGTCTACTCTGTTAGAAGATCAGTATCTCTCTCTCCTTTATCTCTGTAGTGGATGGTCTACTCTGTTAGAGGATCAGTATTTCTCTCTCCTTTATCTCTGTAGTGGATGGTCTACTCTGTTAGAAGATCAGTATCTCTCTCTCCTTTATCTCTGTAGTGGATGGTCTACTCTGTTAGAGGATCAGTGTCTCTCTCTACTTTATCTCTGTAGTGGATGGTCTACTCTGTTAGAGGATCAGTATCTCTCTCCATTATCTCTGTACTGGATGGTCTACTCTGTTAGAGGATCAGTGTCTCTCTCTACTTTATCTCTGTAGTGGATGGTCTACTCTGCCAGAGGATCAGTAACTCTCTCCTTTATCTCTGTAGTGGATGGTCTACTCTGTTAGAGGATCAGTGTCTCTCTCTACTTTATCTCTGTAGTGGATGGTCTACTCTGCCAGAGGATCAGTATCTCTCTTCTTTATCTCTGTAGAGGATGGTCTACTCTGCCAGAGGATCAGTATCTCACTCCTTTATCTATGTAGTGGATGGTCTACTCTGTTAGAGGATCAGTATCTCTCTCCTTTATCTCTGTAGTGGATGGTCTACTCTGTTAGAGGATCAGTATCTCTCTCTCCTTTATCTCTGTAGTGGATGGTCTACTCTGTTAGAGGATCAGTATCTCTCTCTACTTTATCTCTGTAGTGGATGGTCTACTCTGTTAGAGGATCAGTATTTTTCTCTCCTTTATCTCTGTAGTGGATGGTCTACTCTGTTAGAGGATCAGTATCTCTCTCCTTTATCTCTGTAGTGGATGGTCTACTCTGTTAGATCAGTATCTCTCTCTCCTTTATCTCTGTAGTGGATGGTCTACTCTGTTAGAGGATCAGTATCTCTCTCCTTTATCTCTGTAGTGGATGGTCTACTCTGTTAGAGGATCAGTATCTCTCTCTCTCCTTTATCTCTGTAGTGGATGGTCTACTCTGCTAGAGGATCAGTATCTCTCTCCTTTATCTCTGTAGTGGATGGTCTAGTCTGTTAGATGATCAGTATATCTCTCTCCTTTATCTCTGTAGTGGATGGTCTACTCTGTTAGAGGATCAGTATCTCTCTCTCCTTTATCTCTGTAGTGGATGGTCTACTCTGTTAGAGGATCAGTATCTCTCTCTCTCCTTTATCTCTGTAGTGGATGGTCTACTCTGCTAGAGGATCAGTATCTCTCTCTACTTTATCTCTGTAGTGGATGGTCTACTCTGTTAGAAGATCAGTATCTCTCTCTCCTTTATCTCTGTAGTGGATGGTCTACTCTTTTAGAAGATCAGTATCTCTCTCTCCTTTATCTCTGTAGTGGATGGTCTACTCTGTTAGAGCATCAGTATCTCTCTCTCCTTTATCTCTGTAGTGGATGGTCTACTCTGTTAGAAGATCAGTATCTCTCTCTCCTTTATCTCTGTAGTGGATGGTCTACTCTGTTAGAGGATCAGTGTCTCTCTCTACTTTATCTCTGTAGTGGATGGTCTACTCTGTTAGAGGATCAGTATCTCTCTCCTTTATCTCTGTAGTGGATGGTCTACTCTGTTAGAGGATCAGTGTCTCTCTCTACTTTATCTCTGTAGTGGATGGTCTACTCTGTCAGAGGATCAGTATCTCTCTCTTCTTTATCTCTGTAGTGGATGGTCTACTCTGCCAGAGGATCAGTATCTCTCTCCTTTATCTCTGTAGTGGATGGTCTACTCTGTTAGAGGATCAGTATCTCTCTCCTTTATCTCTGTAGTGGATGGTCTACTCTGTTAGAGGATCAGTATCTCTCTCTCCTTTATCTCTGTAGTGGATGGTCTACTCTGCTAGAGGATCAGTATCTCTCTCTACTTTATCTCTGTAGTGGATGGTCTACTCTGTTAGAAGATCAGTATCTCTCTCTCTCCTGTATCTCTGTAGTGGATGGTCTACTCTGTTAGAAGATCAGTATCTCTCTCTCCTTTATCTCTGTAGTGGATGGTCTACTCTGTTAGAGGATCAGTATTTCTCTCTCCTTTATCTCTGTAGTGGATGGTCTACTCTGTTAGAAGATCAGTATCTCTCTCTCCTTTATCTCTGTAGTGGATGGTCTACTCTGTTAGAGGATCAGTGTCTCTCTCTCTACTTTATCTCTGTAGTGGATGGTCTACTCTGTTAGAGGATCAGTATCTCTCTCCATTATCTCTGTACTGGATGGTCTACTCTGTTAGAGGATCAGTGTCTCTCTCTACTTTATCTCTGTAGTGGATGGTCTACTCTGCCAGAGGATCAGTATCTCTCTCCTTTATCTCTGTAGTGGATGGTCTACTCTGTTAGAGGATCAGTGTCTCTCTCTACTTTATCTCTGTAGTGGATGGTCTACTCTGCCAGAGGATCAGTATCTCTCTTCTTTATCTCTGTAGAGGATGGTCTACTCTGCCAGAGGATCAGTATCTCACTCCTTTATCTATGTAGTGGATGGTCTACTCTGTTAGAGGATCAGTATCTCTCTCCTTTATCTCTGTAGTGGATGGTCTACTCTGTTAGAGGATCAGTATCTCTCTCTCCTTTATCTCTGTAGTGGATGGTCTACTCTGTTAGAGGATCAGTATCTCTCTCTACTTTATCTCTGTAGTGGATGGTCTACTCTGTTAGAGGATCAGTATTTTTCTCTCCTTTATCTCTGTAGTGGATGGTCTACTCTGTTAGAGGATCGGTATCTCTCTCCTTTATCTCTGTAGTGGATGGTCTACTCTGTTAGATCAGTATCTCTCTCTCCTTTATCTCTGTAGTGGATGGTCTACTCTGTTAGAGGATCAGTATCTCTCTCCTTTATCTCTGTAGTGGATGGTCTACTCTGTTAGAGGATCAGTATCTCTCTCCTTTATCTCTGTAGTGGATGGTCTACTCTGTTAGAGGATCAGTATCTCTCTCTCTCCTTTATCTCTGTAGTGGATGGTCTACTCTGCTAGAGGATCAGTATCTCTCTCTACTTTATCTCTGTAGTGGATGGTCTACTCTGTTAGAAGATCAGTATCTCTCTCTCCTTTATCTCTGCAGTGGATGGTCTACTCTTTTAGAAGATCAGTATCTCTCTCTCCTTTATCTCTGTAGTGGATGGTCTACTCTGTTAGAGCATCAGTATCTCTCTCTCCTTTATCTCTGTAGTGGATGGTCTACTCTGTTAGAAGATCAGTATCTCTCTCTCCTTTATCTCTGTAGTGGATGGTCTACTCTGTTAGAGGATCAGTGTCTCTCTCTACTTTATCTCTGTAGTGGATGGTCTACTCTGTTAGAGGATCAGTATCTCTCTCCTTTATCTCTGTAGTGGATGGTCTACTCTGTTAGAGGATCAGTGTCTCTCTCTACTTTATCTCTGTAGTGGATGGTCTACTCTGCCAGAGGATCAGTATCTCTCTCTTCTTTATCTCTGTAGTGGATGGTCTACTCTGCCAGAGGATCAGTATCTCTCTCCTTTATCTCTGCAGTGGATGGTCTACTCTGTTAGAGGATCAGTATCTCTCTCCTTTATCTCTGTAGTGGATGGTCTACTCTGTTAGAGGATCAGTATCTCTCTCTCCTTTATCTCTGTAGTGGATGGTCTACTCTGTTAGAGGATCAGATTCTCTCTCTCTCCTTTATCTCTGTAGTGGATGGTCTACTCTGCTAGAGGATCAGTATCTCTCTCTACTTTATCTCTGTAGTGGATGGTCTACTCTGTTAGAAGATCAGTATCTCTCTCTCCTTTATCTCTGTAGTGGATGGTCTACTCTGTTAGAAGATCAGTATCTCTCTCTCCTTTATCTCTGTAGTGGATGGTCTACTCTGTTAGAGGATCAGTATCTCTCTCTCCTTTATCTCTGTAGTGGATGGTCTACTCTGTTAGAAGATCAGTATCTCTCTCTCCTTTATCTCTGTAGTGGATGGTCTACTCTGTTAGAGGATCAGTGTCTCTCTCTACTTTATCTCTGTAGTGGATGGTCTACTCTGTTAGAGGATCAGTATCTCTCTCCTTTATCTCTGTAGTGGATGGTCTACTCTGTTAGAGGATCAGTGTCTCTCTCTACTTTATCTCTGTAGTGGATGGTCTACTCTGCCAGAGGATCAGTATCTCTCTCTTCTTTATCTCTGTAGTTGATGGTCTACTCTGCCAGAGGATCAGTATCTCTCTCCTTTATCTCTGTAGTGGATGGTCTACTCTGTTAGAGGATCAGTATCTCTCTCCTTTATCTCTGTAGTGGATGGTCTACTCTGTTAGAGGATCAGTATCTCTCTCTCCTTTATCTCTGTAGTGGATGGTCTACTCTGTTAGAGGATCAGTATCTCTCTCTACTTTATCTCTGTAGTGGATGGTCTACTCTGTTAGATCAGTATCTCTCTCTCCTTTATCTCTGTAGTGGATGGTCTACTCTGTTAGAGGATCAGTATATCTCTCCTTTATCTCTGTAGTGGATGGTCTACTCTGTTAGAGGATCAGTATCTCTCTCTCTCCTTTATCTCTGTAGTGGATGGTCTACTCTGCTAGAGGATCAGTATCTCTCTCTACTTTATCTCTGTAGTGGATGGTCTACTCTGTTAGAAGATCAGTATCTCTCTCTCCTTTATCTCTGTAGTGGATGGTCTACTCTGTTAGAAGATCAGTATCTCTCTCTCCTTTATCTCTGTAGTGGATGGTCTACTCTGTTAGAGGATCAGTATCTCTCTCTCCTTTATCTCTGTAGTGGATGGTCTACTCTGTTAGAAGATCAGTATCTCTCTCTCCTTTATCTCTGTAGTGGATGGTCTACTCTGTTAGGGGATCAGTGTCTCTCTCTACTTTATCTCTGTAGTGGATGGTCTACTCTGTTAGAGGATCAGTATCTCTCTCCTTTATCTCTGTAGTGGATGGTCTACTCTGTTAGAGGATCAGTGTCTCTCTCTACTTTATCTCTGTAGTGGATGGTCTACTCTGCCAGAGGATCAGTATCTCTCTCCTTTATCTCTGTAGTGGATAGTCTACTCTGTTAGAGGATCAGTGTCTCTCTCTACTTTATCTCTGTAGTGGATGGTCTACTCTGCCAGAGGATCAGTATCTCTCTCTTCTTTATCTCTGTAGTGGATGGTCTACTCTGCCAGAGGATCAGTATCTCTCTCCTTTATCTCTGTAGTGGATGGTCTACTCTGTTAGAGGATCAGTATCTCTCTCCTTTATCTCTGTAGTGGATGGTCTACTCTGTTAGAGGATCAGTATCTCTCTCTCCTTTATCTCTGTAGTGGATGGTCTACTCTGTTAGAGGATCAGTATCTCTCTCTACTTTATCTCTGTAGTGGATGGTCTACTCTGTTAGAGGATCAGTATTTTTCTCTCCTTTATCTCTGTAGTGGATGGTCTACTCTGTTAGAGGATCAGTATCTCTCTCCTTTATCTCTGTAGTGGATGGTCTACTCTGTTAGATCAGTATCTCTCTCTCCTTTATCTCTGTAGTGGATGGTCTACTCTGTTAGAGGATCAGTATCTCTCTCCTTTATCTCTGTAGTGGTTGGTCTACTCTGTTAGAGGATCAGTATCTCTCTCCTTTATCTCTGTAGTGGATGGTCTACTCTGTTAGAGGATCAGTATCTCTCTCTCTCCGTTATCTCTGTAGTGGATGGTCTACTCTGCTAGAGGATCAGTATCTCTCTCCTTTATCTCTGTAGTGGATGGTCTAGTCTGTTAGAGGATCAGTATCTCTCTCCTTTATCTCTGTAGTGGATGGTCTACTCTGTTAGAGGATCAGTATCTCTCTCTCCTTTATCTCTGTAGTGGATGGTCTACTCTGTTAGAGGATCAGTATCTCTCTCTCTCCTTTATCTCTGTAGTGGATGGTCTACTCTGCCACAGGATCAGTATCTCTCTATCCTTTATCTCTGTAGTGGGTGGTCTACTCTGCCAGAGGATCAGTATCTCTCTCTCCTTTATCTCTGTACTGGATGGTCTACTCTGTTACAGGATCAGTATCTCTCTCTCCTTTATCTCTGTAGTGGATGGTCTACTCTGTTAGAGGATCAGTATCTCTCTCTCCTTTATCTCTGTAGTGGATGGTCTACTCTGTTAGAGGATCAGTATCTCTCTCTCCTTTATCTCTGTAGTGGATGGTCTACTCTGTTAGAGGATCAGTATCTCTCTCCTTTATCTCTGTAGTGGATGGTCTACTCTGTTAGATGATCAGTATCTCTCTCTCTCCTTTATCTCTGTAGTGGATGGTCTACTCTGTTAGAGGATCAGTCTTTCTCTCTCTCCTTTATCTCTGTAGTGGATGGTCTACTCTGTTACAGGATCAGTATCTCTCTATCCTTTATCTCTGTAGTGGATGGTCTACTCTGTTAGAGGATCAGTATCTCTCTCTCTCCTTTATCTCTGTAGTGGATGGTCTACTCTGTTACAGGATCAGTATCTCTCTCTCCTTTATTTCTGTAGTGGATGGTCTACTCTGCCAGAGGATCAGTCCAGGTGTGCAGTGTGTCGGCAGGTTCTGAGGGATCCAGTCTCTATCACCTGTGGACACAGGTTCTGCAGACAGTGCATCACCAGATACTGGGAGAAACCTGCTCCTTCAGGAGACTATGACTGTCCTCAGTGTAGAAAGAGATCCAGGACACGTCCTCTACTACAGCACCTGACTGAACCCAATGATGCAAGAGGCTCTGAAAACAGTAAGAACACCTGCAGACCTGTGATAGGTCAATACCTCAATATGATTTAAATGTAGTTAACTTCAATAATATGAGATAATATAAGTTACTGTAGTTGTGGAAGGCCCACTTTTCATCCTGCCAATGAATGTGTCTGATACACATCCTTTTCCACTTCCCTTGTAGTGGATGACAGTCTGCAGAGAGCTGTAGTAAACCATAAAGACAGTCTGCAGAGAGCTGTAGTAAACCATAAAGACAGTCTGAGAAGGAGGTATGAATGTGTGATAGAAGGCATCGAAACAGCAGGGAACCAAACTCCCCTCAACAGGATTTACACAGAGCTCTACATCACAGAAGGAGAGAGGGAAGGGGTTAACAATGAACATGAGGTGTGGCAGCTAGAGACAGCATCCAGGACACCAACCTCACATGACACAGCAATCCACTGCAATGACATCTTTAAACCCTTACCTGGCCAAGAGAGAAGCATCAGAACTGTGCTGACGAAGGGCATCGCTGGCATCGGAAAAACTGTCTCTGTGCAGAAGTTCATCCTAGACTGGGCTGAAGGGAAGGCAAACCAAGATGTGGAGATCATATTTGTGCTTCCTTTCCGGGAGCTGAACTTGATCAAAGATCTCCAGTACAGTCTTCTCAGACTTTTAAATGACTTCCACACAGAACTAGACATAGACAATGCAGAGAAACTCACTGCCTGTAAAGCTATGTTCATCTTTGATGGTTTGGATGAAAGCAGACTTCCATTGGATTTCCAGCGCAACGAAAAGGTGTCTGATGTCACCCAGACATCATCTGTTGATGTTCTGCTGACCAACCTCATCAAGGGGAATCTGCTTCCCTCTGCTCTCCTATGGATAACCTCCCGACCAGCAGCAACCAATCAGATCCCCCCTGAGTGTGTAGACCAGGTGACAGAGGTACGGGGGTTCAATGACCCACAGAAGGAGGAGTACTTCAGGAAGAGATTTGGGGATGAGGACCTGGCCAGCAGAATCAGCTCACACATAAAGACATCAAGGAGCCTCCACATCATGTGTCACATTCCAGTCTTCTGTTGGATTTCTGCAACAGTCCTTGAACACATGTTGAGTACAGACAAGAGGAGAGAGATGCCCACCACTCTGACTGAGATGTCCATACACTTCCTGCTCATTCAGACCAGCCTGAAGAACCAGAAGTATCATGGAAGAGATGAGATGGATCAAGAGGAGCTCATGGAGTCAGATAAGGAAATTCTTCTGAAGCTGGGGAAGCTGGCGTTTGAAAATCTGGAGAAGGGTAATCTCATGTTCTATGAAGAAGACCTGAAAGAGGCTGGCCTTGATGTCAAAGAAGCCTCAGTGTACTCAGGAGTGTGCACACAAATCTTTAAAGAAGAGTCTGTGTTATTTCAGAGAGTGGTGTACTGCTTTGTTCATCTGAGCATTCAGGAGTTTCTCTCGGCTGTCTACATGTACCATTGTTACACAACCAGGAACATGGATGAACTGAAGCCCTTCCTCAAGAGAAAGTCTAGAGGTGCGTCTGAAGAGCTAACTTTGGATGAGCTGCTGAAGAGTACCGTGGATAAAGCCTTGGAGAGTAAGAATGGACACCTGGACCTTGTCGTCCGCTTCCTTCATGGCATTTCACTGGAGTCCAATCAGAAACTCCTACGAGGTCTGGTGACACAGACAGAAAGCAGTCCAGAGAGCGTCCAGAAAACAATCCGATCCCTTAAGGTGATGCAGAGGAAGAACATCTCCCCTGAGAGGTGCATCAATCTCTTCCACTGTCTGATAGAGATGAAAGACCATTCAGTACAGGAAGTAATCGAAGCGTACTTGAGGTCAGAGAACAGATCCAAAAACCTCTCCCTTGCTCAGTGTTCAGCGCTGGCCTACATGCTGCAGATATCAGAGGAGGTTCTGGAGGTGTTTAACCTGAAGGAATACAAGACATCAGAGGAGGGTCGTAGGAGACTGGTCCCAGCTGTGAGAGGCTGCAGGAAAGCTCTGTAAGTATTCATGTAAATATCGCACACCAAAATAAATTGTAGTTATAGCAGTATTTTCATTGGCTGACTGGCTCTGTAAATAACCATGTGACTATCTCAGACCAAACTTTACTGTGTGTAGGAACAACGGTATTTTCATTGGCTGACTAAACTTTCTATCAGCTGAAAACTCTTAAACTATAATACAAACTGATCAGAAATGTTGTAGCTTTGAACCATGAATGCACGATATACACATTATTAGTGTACGGGTAACAGTGTAAGCAGGGAAAGCTGAGCGTAACATTTAAATACAACCTGTCTGTCATTGTATTTCTTCTGTGTTGGCAGACTCACTGGCTGTAAACTCACAGACACATCCTGTAAAGTGTTGGCCTCAGTTCTCAGTTCAAACCCCTCACACCTGAGAGAGCTGGATCTGAGTAACAATGACCTGAAGGATTCAGGAGTGAAGCTGCTCTCTGCTGGACTGGGGAATCCCCACTGTAAACTGGAGACTCTGAGGTCAGTATTCCTGTCGTTGGTCAACAAGTGATAACTGTTCACCAGATCCACATGTGTTTACCAGGCACACATAGTCCACACCATATGTGTTTGGACAGTGAAGCTTACAGTTTTACATTTGGTGCTTTGCTCCAGCATTTTGGATTTGAGATATAATGTTTCATATTAGGTGACAGTACAGAATGTCACCTTTTATTTGAGGTTAATGGTGAGAGGTTAGCATGTTTTGTTGTAGCCTCTGTTATTCGTAATGGTGAGAGGTTAGCATGTTTTGTTGTAGCCTCTGTTATTGGTAATGGTGAGAGGTTAGTATGTTTTGTTGTAGACTCTGTTATTGGTAATGGTGAGAGGTTAGCATGTTTTGTTGTAGCCTCTGTTATTGGTAATGGTGAGAGGTTAGCATGTTTTGTTGTAGCCTCTGATATTGGTAATGGTGAGAGGTTAGCATGTTTTGTTGTAGTCTCTGGTATTGGTAATGGTGAGAGGTTAGCATGTTTTGTTGTAACCTCTGATATTGGTAATGGTGAGAGGTTAGCATGTTTTGTTGTAGCCTCTGTTATTGGTAATGGTGAGAGGTTAGTATGTTTTGTTGGAGTCTCTGTTATTGGTAATGGTGAGAGGTTAGCATGTTTTGTTGTAGCCTCTGATATTGGTAATGGTGAGAGGTTAGTATGTTTTGTTGTAGCCACTGTTATTGGTAATGGTGAGAGGTTAGCATGTTTTGTTGTAGCCTCTGATATTGGTAATGGTGAGAGGTTAGTATGTTTTGTTGTAGCCACTGTTATTGGTAATGGTGAGAGGTTAGAAATGTTTTGTTGTAGCCTCTGTTATTTGTAATGGTGAGAGGTTAGCATGTTTTGTTGTAGCCTCTGTTATTGGTAATGGTGAGAGGTTAGTATGTTTTGTTGTAGCCTCTGTTATTGGTAATGGTGAGAGGTTAGCATGTTTTGTTGTAGCCTCTGTTATTGGTAATGGTGAGAGGTTAGCATGTTTTGTTGTAGCCTCTGTTATTGGTAATGGTGAGAGGTTAGCATGTTTTGTTGTAGTCTCTGTTATTGGTAATGGTGAGAGGTTAGCATGTTTTGTTGTAGCCTCTGTTATTGGTAATGGTGAGAGGTTAGCATGTTTTGTTGTAGCCTCTGTTATTGGTAATGGTGAGAGGTTAGCATGTTTTGTTGTAGCCTCTGTTATTGGTAATGGTGAGAGGTTAACATGTTTTGTTGTAGCATCTGTTATTGGTAATGGTGAGAGGTTAGCATGTTTTGTTGTAGCCTCTGTTATTGGTAATGGTGAGAGGTTAGTATGTTTTGTTGTAGCCTCTGTTATTGGTAATGGTGAGAGGTTAGCATGTTTTGTTGTAGCCTCTGTTATTGGTAATGGTGAGAGGTTAGCATGTTTTGTTGTAGCCTCTGTTATTGGTAATGGTGAGAGGTTTGCATGTTTTGTTGTAGTCTCTGTTATTGGTAATGGTGAGAGGTTAGCATGTTTTGTTGTAGCCTCTGTTATTGGTAATGGTGAGAGGTTAGCATGTTTTGTTGTAGCCTCTGTTATTGGTAATGGTGAGAGGTTAGCATGTTTTGTTGTAGCCTCTGTTATTGGTAATGGTGAGAGGTTAACATGTTTTGTTGTAGCATCTGTTATTGGTAATGGTGAGAGGTTAGCATGTTTTGTTGTAGCCTCTGTTATTGGTAATGGTGAGAGGTTAGCATGTTTTGTTGTAGCCTCTGTTATTGGTAATGGTGAGAGGTCTGGTCAGTCTACTCAAATATTTGTACTATACATTTCTCTCTCTACAAGCAACACTTTGATAATTTGTCATTTCAAATAATGAAACATCCATTTATGAATAGATATGGCAGGTTTCAGGACACTGATGTATCTGAAAATGTTAAAAGGTTATACTGCCACTATTTTCACCACCAAAGAATAACAGTGTGATTTTACGTAATAATATTTGACTCTTTGCAGGCTGTCAGGCTGTCTAGTCACAGAGGAAGGCTGTGCTTCTCTGGTCTCAGCTCTGAGGTCAAACCCCTCACACCTGAGAGAGCTGGACCTGAGTAACAATGACCTGAAGGATTCAGGAGTGGAGCTGCTCTCTGCTGGACTGGGGAATCCCCACTGTAAACTGGAGACTCTGAGGTCAGTATTCCTGTAGTTGGTCAACAAGTGATAACTGTTCAGTGTGTTTGTGAATTCATGATGATCTCTTTGCAGGTTGTCAGGCTGTGGAGTCACAGAGGAAGGCTGTGCTTCTCTGGTCTCAGCTCTGATGTCAAACCCCTCACACCTGAGAGAGCTGGATCTGAGTAACAATGACCTGAAGGATTCAGGAGTGAAGCTGCTCTCTGCTGGACTGGGGAATCCCCACTGTAAACTGGAGACTCTGAGGTCAGTGTTCCTGTAGTTGGTCAGCAAGTGATAACTGTTCACCAGATCCACATGTGTTTACCAGACACACATAGTCCACACCATATGTGTTTGGACAGTGAAGCTTACAGTTTTAAATTTGGTGCTCTGCTCCAGCATTTTGGATTTGCGATAGAATGTTTCATATTAGGTGACAGTACAGAATGTCACCTTTTATTTGAGGGAATTCAATCATATATTTTACAGTTTAGATATGAATAGTGAATAATGATGAATAACAAAGTTATAGAGGCACAAATATCAGTATAAATGCTAATCTCCCCTGTTATTGGTAATGGTGAGAGGTTAGCATGTTTTGTTGTAGCCTCTGTTATTGGTAATGGTGAGAGGTTAGCATGTTTTGTTGTAGTCTCTGTTGTTGGTAATGGTGAGAGGTTAGCATGTTTTGTTGTAGTCTCTGTTATTGGTAATGGTGAGAGGTTAGCATGTTTTGTTGTAGTCTCTGTTATTGGTAATGGTGAGAGGTTAGCATGTTTTGTTGTAGTCTCTGTTATTGGTAATTGTGAGAGGTTAGTATTGTAATGACCCGGCTGGGTCATAAAGAGAAAAGAGACGGACTCTAGGTCTGCAGGTCAGAACACAGGTTTATTCCTAAACTGGGCTATTGTTCAGGCCACAGCCCACGCCGCTAAATGCCGAACGTACACAATTATACCATGTCGAGTTAAGGGTCACTCTCATAGGAACAGATCAAGGCCCCGAACAGAAGAGAGAGAGATGAGACAGTAATCCCTATTTATGCATTTCCAAACCCCGCGGGATTACCCATCATACCCCCCCAACCTTTCCATCTGTCCTGACATATTTAACCCCTGCTAGTAGCCATGAGAACCATAACACACCCACAAACACAGAACACAATACCGGGTCGTTACATAGCCCCCCCCCTTTCTAAACCCTAGCCCCTAGGGTTACACAACAAAATCCTTAAAACGACCCGGAGGTCGCATCAGTCTCTTGGGCCTCCCCGTGACTCTCACCGGTGAACCCCCAGAACACTCCTCTGCCCCAATGTCATTTCCAGCGCCCTCCGAAGAAACAGCCCCCTCCCCAGGCTCAGGTTGCGCTAGAGTCTCCTCGTTAGACTGTTCCCGTGGGCTCACATCAGAGACCTCACTCCCATTCCCTACCGTTTTCCTCCCTCTGTAGGGTGCCAATCGATCCCGGTGGACCACAACCTTCCTGCTCCGTGGGGGGACCTCCACCCGGTACGTCACCTCCCCCACTCTCTCTATCACCAGACACGGCCCCACCCATGCACTGTCCAGCTTTGGGCACCGCCCCTTCTTGCGCGTGGGGTTGTGAAGCCACACACATTCTCCCGCTCCAAAGTGCCTCCCCCTAGTGCGCGAGTCGTAGTGGCGCTTTTGGCGCACCCCTGCGTTCTCCGAGTTGCTCTCTTGCGAAGGTGTGAGCCGCTTCTAACCGGTTCTGCAGACGACGCACATAGTTCGGGCCAGGCAAAACCCCGTCGTCATTATCAGGAGGGTGGCCAAACGTCAGTTCGGCTGGGGTGCGCAACTCACGACCTAACATTAGTAGTGCTGGGGAGCACGCAGTCGATTCTTGAACAGCCGACCTACACGCCATAAGAATAAACGGTAAGTGGGTGTCCCAATCTCTCTGGTGTTTTGAGGTAACGATGGCCAGCTGCTGTGCTAATGTTCTGTTAAATCTTTCCACCAGCCCATCACTCTGGGGGTGAAGCGGAGTAGTGCGCGTCTTCTCCGCGCCTAACCGTCTACACAACTCTGAGAACACCCGTGACTCGAAGTTTCTCCCCTGGTCGCTGTGAATAGACTGTGGCACCCCAAACCGACTGATTATTCCCCCCACCAACGCATCAGCTACTGTCTCTGCCTCCTGGTCTGGGAGAGCGTAAGCCTCCGGCCACTTGGTGAAGTAGTCCATAGCGGTTAGAATCCACCTGTTACCGCTGTCTGTGGTTGGAAACGGCCCTACTATGTCTACCCCCAGTCTCTCCATGGGCTCCCCTACTGGGAATTGTTGTAGGAGGGCGTGTGACTGACCTGGAGGTCCTTTTTTAGCAGCACACTCGTCGCACTGCCTACAAAAGTACCTCAACATCCCTCCTGTGCCTGGCCCAATAGAAGCCTTTACGCACGCGCTTTAACGTTTTGGAGACCCCAAAATGCCCTGCGCCTACTCCCCCATGAAGCTGCTGTAACACGCTCCCCTGCAGCCTTTTGGGCACCACTACCTGCCACGTAATTTCTCCAGTCGCTGGCTTTTTCCACCCCCTCTGGAGCACTCCCTCAGCCACTCTAAGGACTGTGAATTTAGCCCACAGTCCTTTGGTGACTGGTGATAGAGGGGCTACTTCCCCCCACGGCGGTCGTCTTCTCTCTTCCACCCACCGCAGCACAGGACGCAGCTCTGCGTCCTCCTCCTGGCGACGCCTCCACTCCCCAACGTCCACAGCCTCAAGCTCCCGGCACTCTGTCACACTCAGCTGACTCACCGTGGCGGTGACTCCCTCTTCCCTGCACAGTTCTCTCTCTCGCTCCACCCGTTTGGCGCAGTACCCACAGCCATCCTCAGCACACGGGCGGCGGGACAAGGCGTCTGCATTGCTGTGGTGAAGGCCGGCTCTGTGCTCCACCTGGAAGTCGTAGGGTTGCAGCTCCTCCAGCCAGCGGGCAATCTGACCCTCTGGCTCCTTGAAGGAGAGAAGCCACTGCAGGGCGGAGTGATCCGTCCGGACCACAAACGGCAGGCCCCCCAGGTAGTACTTGAAATGGCGTACTGCTGCCACGACAGCCAAAAGCTCTCTCCTTGTCACGCAGTAGCGTTTTTCAGCCTTATCAAAAGTTCTGCTGTAATAAGCTACTACGTGTTCCCCATCAGGACCACGCTGAGCCAGCACAGCCCCCAAACCCTCATTGCTTGCGTCGGTGTCCAGGATGAACGGACGGTTCGGGTCTGGTGAGGCCAGGACAGGGACATCCATCAGGGCACGTTTGAGGGCCTCAAACGCCCGCTGGTGCTCTTCGGTCCACTGAAAAACAGTGTCCTCCTTGAGAAGGTGGTTCAAAGGAGCCGCTACCCCCGCAAACCCCTTCACAAACCTACGATAGTAGGATGCCAGCCCCAGGAAGCTCTTAACCTCTTTTTTCCCCCCTTGGAACTGGCCACCCCCTCACAGCCTCTACTTTGTCTGGCATCGTGCTGATGCCCTCACCACCCAGCTGATGCCCCAGGAACTTTGCATGAAATGGCACTTTCCCGGATGTAATTTTAGCCCCGCCCCCGAGATCCTCTCCAACACTCGCCTAATTGCCCCCAGTGCCCCCTCAAACGATGTGCCGTGCACCAATATGTCGTCTAGGTACGCAACACACTCGTCTCTCGGAACCCCCGCCAGCACTCTGTCCATGAGCCTCTCAAAGGTGGCAGGAGCATTACAGAGCCCGAAGCACAGCACCTTGAACTGCCAATGGCCCCTATCTGTGGAGAAGGCCATTTTTTCACGTGCCCCTGGCGAGAGGGGCACCTGCCAGTAGCCACTGCGCAGATCAAGGGAGGAGAACCACGAGGACCCTCTCACGTGGTCTAGCGACTCATCAATCCTCGGTAGGGGATAAGAGTCTTTAGTGGTGACAGAATTTAGGCCCCTGTAGTCAACACAAAACCTAAGTTTACCCCCTTTCTTAGGCACCATGACGACCGGCGCGGACCATGGGCTATCTGATGGCTCAATGAAATCAGCCCGCAACATGTCAACAATAGCTGTGTCTGCTGCTTCCCTCCTGGCAAGGGGAATACGACGGGGCCGAATTTTAATGGGTCGGGCGTCCCCAGTGTCTATTTCGTGCTGAACTAGGTGCGTTTGTCCTACCTCATCTTCCCCCCAAGCGAAGCTATCTTTAAAGTCCAACAGCAGCTGCTTTAACTGTCTCTGTTGTCTCTCATCCAGACCCTGACAGTTCTTCAGCCACACAGCCTCGACGGCGTCGATAGCTTCCTCCTTCCCCCCGTCGGGCTGATGGGGTGAAGGAGCCAGTGTGTTTTGGGCTACTGGGCTGCCTGTGCTTGCACCATGATGGGGAGTGACAGCTGCTGGGATGGCACAACGACCAAGGGAGCAGCCGGGATGACCGGTGGAGTTTCTGCAAGCTTGGAGGAAGACGGAGGGACAGCCCTGCCCCCTAATGGCCCTCCCGAAGGCGAAATTCCCACTGTGGGCCCCCCCGACAGCCTCAAAGTGCCCGACGCTAAGTCCAACTGAGCCCCACAGTTTTTCAAAAAGTCCATTCCCAGTATACAGGGGTCCTGCACCGCTGCTACCCACACCGGACACCCCACAGTTCTCCCCCCCACAGTCACAGATAGCTGACACTTCCCTAACATGGGGGCTAGCTCCCCCGTGACAGTCCGTAGCTGGACAAGGGTCGGCTCCACCCGCACCCCAACAGGTAGTATGTCTGGTCTCACCAGGGTTACTGTAGAGCCCGTGTCGACCAGGGCCAAACATTCCACCCCCTCTACCTTGACGATGACATTGCAGAAGTCCCCAACGGTGGTACGTCCCACCACAACTACCGGACTAGGAAACACGGCGGCAGCTACACCCTGGGGGAGCAGGTCCCCACCCTCTTGTCTGCGCTGATGGGTACCTCTTTTGCTTACAGTGGGTTCGGGGGCGGGGGGGGTGGGCCCGCGCTGCCCCCTGCGCGAGAACCCGCTGTCGTTTCCCTGGTGACGGGAGAATCTGCCACACTCCCGCTGAATGTGGCCAGGTTGGCCACAACCCCAGCAGACAATAGGAGTTGAGCTGACACTGCGACGTTGCCTGGAGCCCCTCCCCATGACAAGCGAAGCAGTCTTGACTAGCCCGCCCAACTCGTCAACCCACTCTGGTTTGGTGACCCCTGGCACCCCAGCCACCGCTGCTCTCACCTCTGGTTGACTGGCGACTTCCACTCTCACTCCCTCACCCCAGATCAGCTCCCTCTTCTCCACTGCAGCCCGCAGAGATGGTGGGTCCGCCATCTGAACATGCTTACCCAGTTCGGTGGAAGAGAGCGCTCTATTAAAACTGTCCCGTGCCAGCTCGTCTTGCACCCCAATCGGCATAGTTGCATAAGCCCGCCTGGTCAGGCTCAGAATACCACTTGACAACGCCTTTAATGATTCCCCCTGAAGTCTCTTTTTGTTACTCAGTTCAATCCGCAGCATGTTGGGCTGCGCGTCGCTGCCGAAACGGCCCCCCAATGCCTCCACTAGCGCACCGTAGTCGCCCCTCTCGTCCGGGGCTAGCGTTAGCAGGCATTCCGACGCCTCCTCTGCCAGGCTCAGGGCAAGCTGTAACGCTTTCGTCTCGTCAGACCACCTCCCGGCTCTAGCCAACAACTCGAATTGAGTGAAAAAAACTTCCCATTTACCTTGTCCATTGAACTTTGGTAGTTTTGCCGCTACCGTGGCTAATGGCAATAGGCCGCTGCCATCTCTGTTTACATAAGCAGGCCCAGCCATTTCCACACCCGGTGACGTCGATATCCCCGTCGCCGTGACGTCTGCTCTCGAGCGGTGTGAAGGAAAACCCGCCAGTTCTGCCATCTTGCTGACTGACAATTTAACTCCCGCCATTTGGCTCTCCAGCTCTTCTACGGCAGTCGCCGCCCGACCCTCCCGACCGGGTACCCCCGAGCCCACAACGGACACTTTGTCCGACTCTTCCTTAATTTTCCGCTCTCCCCAAGCATCATGACTGTAGATGCGAGTCACGCTAAAGCCAACCCGGCCTATACTGAACAGCTAACTCGCCTAGTCTCGATCCCGTAGTTCGGAAGCACTTCTGACGCCAATGTAATGACCCGGCTGGGTCATAAAGAGAAAAGAGACGGAATCTAGGTGTGCAGGTCAGAACACAGGTTTATTCCTAAACTGGGCTATTGTTCCGGCCACAGCCCATGCCGCTAAATGCCGAACGTACACAATTGTACCATGTCGAGTTAAGGGTCACTCTCATAGGAACAGATCAAGGCCCGAACAGAAGAGAGAGAGATGAGACAGTAATCCCTATTTATGCATTTCCAAACCCCGCGGGATTACCCATCATACCCCCCCAACCTTTCCATCTGTCCTGACATATTTGACCCCTGCTAGTAGCCATGAGAACCATAACACACCCACAAACACAGAACACAATACCGGGTCGTTACAGTATGTTTTGTTGTAGCCTCTGTTATTGGTAATGGTTAGAGGTTAGCATGTTTTGTTGTAGCCTCTGTTATTGGTAATGGTGAGAGGTTAGCATGTTTTGTTGTAGCCTCTGTTATTGGTAATGGTGAGAGGTTAGCATGTTTTGTTGTAGCCTCTGTTATTGGTAATGGTGAGAGGTTAGTATGTTTTGTTGTAGCCTCTGTTATTTTTAATGGTGAGAGGTTAGTATGTTTTGTTGTAGCCTCTGTTATTGGTAATGGTGAGAGGTTAGTATGTTTTGTTGTAGTCTCTGTTATTGGTAATGGTGAGAGGTTAGCATGTTTTGTTGTATCCTCTGTTAGTAATGGTGAGAGGTTAGCATGTTTTGTTGTAGCCTCTGTTATTGGTAATGGTGAGAGGTTAGCATGTTTTGTTGTAGTCTCTGTTATTGGTAATGGTGAGAGGTTAGCATGTTTTGTTGTAGCCTCTGTTATTGGTAATGGTGAGAGGTTAGCATGTTTTGTTGTAGCCTCTGTTATAGGTAATGGTGAGAGGTTAGTGTGTTTTGTTGTAGCCTCTGTTATTTTTAATGGTGAGAGGTTAGTATGTTTTGTTGTAGCCTCTGTTATTGGTAATGGTGAGAGGTTAGCATGTTTTGTTGTATCCTCTGTTATTGGTAATGGTGAGAGGTTTGCATGTTTTGTTGTATCCTCTGTTATTGGTAATGGTGAGAGGTTAGCATGTTTTGTTGTAGCCTCTGTTATTGGTAATGGTGAGAGGTTAGCATGTTTTGTTGTATCCTCTGTTATTGGTAATGGTGAGAGGTTAGCATGTTTTGTTGTAGCCTCTGTTATTGGTAATGGTGAGAGGTTAGCATGTTTTGTTGTAGTCTCTGTTATTGGTAATGGTGAGAGGTTAGCATGTTTTGTTGTAGCCTCTGTTATTGGTAATGGTGAGAGGTTAGCATGTTTTGTTGTAGCCTCTGTTATTGGTAATGGTGAGAGGTTAGCATGTTTTGTTGTAGCCTCTGTTATTGGTAATGGTGAGAGGTTAGCATGTTTTGTTGTAGCCTCTGTTATTGGTAATGGTGAGAGGTTAGCATGTTTTGTTGTAGCCTCTGTTATTGGTAATGGTGAGAGGTTAGCATGTTTTGGTGTAGCCTCTGGTATTGGTAATGGTGAGAGGTTTGCATGTTTTGTTGTAGCCTCTGTTATTGGTAATGGTGAGAGGTTAGCATGTTTTGTTGTAGCCTCTGTTATTGGTAATGGTGAGAGGTTAGCATGTTTTGTTGTAGCCTCTGTTATTGGTAATGGTGAGAGGTTAGCATGTTTTGTTGTAGCCTCTGTTATTGGTAATGGTGAGAGGTTAGCATGTTTTGTTGTAGCCTCTGTTATTGGTAATGGTGAGAGGTTAGCATGTTTTGTTGTAGCCTCTGTTATTGGTAATGGTGAGAGGTTAGCATGTTTTGGTGTAGCCTCTGGTATTGGTAATGGTGAGAGGTTTGCATGTTTTGTTGTAGCCTCTGTTATTGGTAATGGTGAGAGGTTAGCATGTTTTGGTGTATCCTCTGTTATTGGTAATGGTGAGAGGTTAGTATGTTTTGTTGTAGCCTCTGTTATTGGTAATGGTGAGAGGTTAGTATGTTTTGTTGTAACCTCTGTAATTGGTAATGGTGAGAGGTTAGCATGTTTTGTTGTAGCCTCTGTTATTGGTAATGGTGAGAGGTTAGCATGTTTTGTTGTAGCCTCTGTTATTGGTAATGGTGAGAGGTTAGCATGTTTTTTGTAGCCTCTGTTATTGGTAATGGTGAGAGGTTAGCATGTTTTGTTGTAGCCCCTGTTATTTTTAATGGTGAGAGGTTAGTATGTTTTGTTGTAGCCTCTGTTATTGATAATGGTGAGAGGTTAGTATGGTTTGTTGTAGCCTCTGTTATTCATAATGGTGAGAAGTTAGCATGTTTTGTTGTAGCCTCTGTTATTGGTAATGGTGAGAGGTTAGCATGTTTTGTTGTAGTCTCTGTTATTGGTAATGGTGAGAGGTTAGCATTTTTTGTTGTAGCCTCTGTTATTGGTAATGGTGAGAGGTTAGCATGTTTTGTTGTAGCCTCTGTTATTGGTAATGGTGAGAGGTTAGCATGTTTTGTTGTAGCCTCTGTTATTGGTAATGGTGAGAGGTTAGCATGTTTTGTTGTAGCCTCTGGTATTGGTAATGGTGAGAGGTTAGCATGTTTTGTTGTAGCCTCTGGTATTGGTAATGGTGAGAGGTTTGCATGTTTTGTTGTAGCCTCTGTTATTGGTAATGGTGAGAGGTTAGCATGTTTTGTTGTAGCCTCTGTTATTGGTAATGGTGAGAGGTTAGTATGTTTTGTTGTAGCCTCTGTTATTGGTAATGGTGAGAGGTTAGTACGTTTTGTTGTAACCTCTGTAATTGGTAATGGTGAGAGGTTAGTATGTTTTGTTGTAGCCTCTGTTATTGGTAATGGTGAGAGGTTAGTATGTTTTGTTGTAACATCTGTAATTGGTAATGGTGAGAGGTTGCATGTTTTGTTGTAGCCTCTGTTATTGGTAATGGTGAGAGGTTAGCATGTTTTGTTGTAGTCTCTGTTATTGGTAATGGTGAGAGGTTAGCATGTTTTGTTGTAGTCTCTGTTATTGGTAATGGTGAGAGGTTAGCATGTTTTGTTGTAGCCTCTGTTAGTAATGGTGAGAGGTTAGCATGTTTTGTTGTAGCCTCTGTTATTGGTAATGGTGAGAGGTTAGCATGTTTTGTTGTAGTCTCTGTTATTGGTAATGGTGAGAGGTTAGCATGTTTTGTTTTAGCCTCTGTTATTGGTAATGGTGAGAGGTTAGCATGTTTTGCTGTAGCCTCTGTTATTGGTAACGGTGAGAGGTTAGCATGTTTTGTTGTAGCCTCTGTTTTTGGTAATGGTGAGAGGTTAGCATGTTTTGTTGTAGCCTCTGTTATTGGTAATGGTGAGAGGTTAGCATGTTTTGTTGTAGCCTCTGTTATTGGTAATGGTGAGAGGTTAGTATGTTTTGTTGTAGCCTCTGGTATTGGTAATGGTGAGAGGTTAGCATGTTTTGTTGTAGCCTCTGTTATTGGTAATGGTGAGAGGTTAGCATGTTTTGTTGTATCCTCTGTTAATGTTAATGGTGAGAGGTTAGTATGTTTTGTTGTAACCTCTGTAATTGGTAATGGTGAGAGGTTAGCATGTTTTGTTTGAGTCTCTGTTATTGGTAATGGTGAGAGGTTAGCATGTTTTGTTGTAGTCTCTGTTATTGGTAATGGTGAGAGGTTAGCATGTTTTGTTGTAGTCTCTGTTATTGGTAATGGTGAGAGGTTAGCATGTTTTGTTGTAGCCTCTGTTATTGGTAATGGTGAGAGGTTAGCATGTTTTGTTGTAGTCTCTGTTATTGGTAATGGTGAGAGGTTAGCATGTTTTGTTGTAGCCTCTGCTATTGGTAATGGTGAGAGGTTAGCATGTTTTGTTGTAGCCTCTGCTATTGGTAATGGTGAGAGGTTAGCATGTTTTGTTGTAGCCTCTGTTATTGGTAATGGTGAGAGGTTAGCATGTTTTGTTGTAGTCTCTGTTATTGGTAATGGTGAGAGGTTAGCATGTTTTGTTGTAGCCTCTGTTATTGGTAATGGTGAGAGGTTAGCATGTTTTGTTTTAGTCTCTGTTATTGGTAATGGTGAGAGGTTAGCATGTTTTGTTGTAGCCTCTGTTATTGGTAATGGTGAGAGGTTAGTATGTTTTGTTGTAGCCTCTGGTATTGGTAATGGTGAGAGGTTAGCATGTTTTGTTGTAGCCTCTGTTATTGGTAATGGTGAGAGGTTAGCATGTTTTGTTGTATCCTCTGTTATTGTTAATGGTGAGAGGTTAGTATGTTTTGTTGTAACCTCTGTAATTGGTAATGGTGAGAGGTTAGCATGTTTTGTTTGAGTCTCTGTTATTGGTAATGGTGAGAGGTTAGCATGTTTTGTTGTAGTCTCTGTTATTGGTAATGGTGAGAGGTTAGCATGTTTTGTTGTAGTCTCTGTTATTGGTAATGGTGAGAGGTTAGCATGTTTTGTTGTAGCCTCTGTTATTGGTAATGGTGAGAGGTTAGCATGTTTTGTTGTAGTCTCTGTTATTGGTAATGGTGAGAGGTTAGCATGTTTTGTTGTAGCCTCTGCTATTGGTAATGGTGAGAGGTTAGCATGTTTTGTTGTAGCCTCTGCTATTGGTAATGGTGAGAGGTTAGCATGTTTTGTTGTAGCCTCTGTTATTGGTAATGGTGAGAGGTTAGCATGTTTTGTTGTAGTCTCTGTTATTGGTAATGGTGAGAGGTTAGCATGTTTTGTTGTAGCCTCTGTAACGTTTGCCTCATTGAATTATTATTTCTATTAATTATGGCATCATCAGGATTCATTTGGTCGTGTTTAGAAACATGATATCTACTCACTTAGACAGAGAATTAGAGAGAGAGAGGTCACGATCAGATGAGCTCCTGCATTTTTCAGCATTTTCTTTACCAAAGATAGATTTAGAGTTAGATAAACTTGGATTTTTTGTCAGGAACACATACAGGATGCTACCCTCTACTACATAACCTTCACTTCAAATCAAAACTCAAAACCTACAACCTGATTTTGGACGGAATTACGGAATCACCTGAAAAGTTCACAACAACCAAGGATTAATTATTCTATACAGCAAATTCTCTGGAAAACAACAGAAACCTGAAAACACCACCCAACCTGGAACTGAGTGAGTAATGTTTAGTCTGAAACTATATTCTATTTCCAAAAGCCAAGAAGAAAAATACATGACATTACTTTATAAGGACTGAATGGTAACATAATTCTGCCAAGCTTGATACAACTTCAACTAGCACTTACGTGTCAAGTGAGAGGTGTCAAAGCCCATTAGCCCAACAATGGCAGGAGAGTCGAATAGTCTACCCCAACCAAATGGAGAGGCCTTAGAAGCTGCCTCCCGCTGTTCAGAGGTAATTAAAATACAGTACCCTGTGAGTGTAAAGAATGATAAGGCAAGAAAAGATCACAAAATGAAGCTCCTTATGGAAAATCAAGAGACACTTTTTGCTGACTATTACAAAAATGGGAACATCAGCAACCTTATCTTCCACACAAACCATCCCCTGGCATGGCACAGTGCTATATTAGCACACTACCCCTCTGTTAAGAGAGGGGGGGTTAACGAGGGGTGGAAACTCAGGATTCTTGACAACGAGGACGAGGAGTCAGCTAACATAAATCTTTATAAGTCTGGAACAGTAATGGTACAGGGCAACCCCAAACAGTTTCAGCTGGACTTTCACCTAATCAAAGATTTAGCCCAGCAGGAGAAGCTCTCCCTTGATAAAGATACCCCCACCCCAAGCGGGTCAGGCCAGACCTCTTCATCATACAATCCCACAGACGAGCAACCCTCAGCAGACAGTCAACCTCCCAGCACAGAGTACTTCTCCCTCATTGAAATGAAGGATAAATTCACCCAGCTGGAGGTAAGGCAGGTGGAGCTGGAACAGCAGGTGATTACACTCCAGTCAGCACAGACCCAGACAACAGTCCAGCACAACAACACCCCTTTAACCAGACCCGGAGTGCTGGAGGTGGAGAGAGACATATCTGCACTCTGGACAGTGGTAAGACAACTTCAACAGGAGAAAGAGCAGAAGCAGGAGCAGGAGCAGAACAGAGCACTAGAGGAGAGGATCAGACTGCTGGAGGAGAGGGAGAGGGGGATGGAGGAGAGGATCAGACTGCTGGAGGAGAGGTGGAGGGGGATGGCATGTGACAGAGAACAACCCACTAGGGAGGTGGCCATCCCCACAGAGACGCCAGCAGAACAGCCCACCTCAGCACCCGACAAAAGTCTCAACACCACAGCAGAACAGTCCACACCAGACCCTGACCATAGAGTCGACATCACAGCAGAACAGACAAAAGAAAAACCCCAAGCCCAGCAGCTCTCACCCCCTCTGAGCACCCCCCCTGTCAGCCACCCTGATAGCCCTCCTGACAACCCCCCCACACCCACTGAGGACAAACACAAGACACAGATTGTCCTCCTTATGGACTCAAATGGGAAATATATAGAAGAAAAACAACTTTTTCCCAAACACAGTGTGTCTAAATTCTGGTGTCCAAACACCCAGCGCGCCCTAGACCTTCTGTCTGAGGACAAACTAGGCTCACCTAGCCACATAATAATACACACAGGCACAAACGACCTGAGAGCACAGCAGGAAAGGGTGGCCACAGCACTGAAGGGAGTGATTGAAAAAGCTTCTTCTACTTTCCCCAACGCACAAGTGGTTATCTCCACCCTGCTACCACGAAAAGACTTCCACCCTGCTACAATACAGCGGGTAAACGCAAGCATTTCCCGTGACTGTGCCTCAAAACCAAATGTCTTTCTGGCCCACCACTCCACCCTGGACTTGAACAGCCTCTATGACCAGGTCCACCTCTACAAGGCAGCAGTGCCCACCTTTGCCCGGACTCTAAAGGACATCGCTCTCAAACGCAGCCCCAACACTTCACACAGGAGCAACAGATCAATAGACACCCCACCCAGACCAGCGAGACACCCTCCAAGACCTTCAGGACCCCCCCCCTGGACCTACACATAGAGGACCCACGCCAAGAGGACTTACATCCAGACCACAGCACCCCCAGACACATCCACACCCCCACCCCAACCAATCAACACCCCCCCACATCAACCATGCCCACACCCAATTTAGGCCCCCTCAGATCAGACCTATGCCACTCCTGCCCACCCCATGCACCCCACCCCCGCAAAGAGGGCATCAACATGGAAGTCACACATACGCCCAGGTAGTGAGCGGGCAATCAGCTCAGAAATCAGCTCAATGTAATTGAAGAATCCATAGACTCTAACCAATTCTGGGAAAATTGGAAAACACTAAACAAACAACAACACGAAGAATTATCTATCCAAAATGGAGATGTATGGGTAAACCACTTCTCCAATCTTTTTGGCTCTATAACAAAGAATAAAGAGCAAAAACATATACATGATCAAATACAAATCCTAGAATCAACTATTAAAGACTACCAGAACCCACTGGATTCTCCAATTACCTTGAATGAGTTACAGGACAAAATAAAAACACTCCAACCCAAAAAGGCCTGTGGTGTTGATGGTATCCTTAATGAAATGATCAAATATACAGACAACAAATTCCAATTGGCTATACTAAAACTCTTTAACATCGTCCTTAGCTCTGGCATCTTCCCCAATATTTGGAACCAAGGACTGATCACCCCAATCCACAAAAGTGGAGACAAATTTGACCCCAATAACTACCGTGGAATATGCGTCAACAGTAACCTTGGTAAAATACTCTGCATTATCATTAACAGCAGACTTGTACATTTCCTCAATGTGCGGTTAAAATTGGCAAAAAACACACACATTTCTTCACACAGGGTCGTGGGGTGAGACAGGGATGCAGCTTAAGCCCCACCCTCTTCAACATATATATATCAACGAATTGGCGCGGGCACTAGAACAGTCTGCAGCACCCGGTCTCACCCTACTAGAATCCGAAGTCAAATGTCTACTGTTTGCTGATGATCTGGTGCTTCTGTCACCAACCAAGGAGGGCCTACAGCAGCACCTAGATCTTCTGCACAGATTCTGTCAGACCTGGGCCCTGACAGTAAATCTCAGTAAGACCAAAATAATGGTGTTCGGAAAAAGGTCCAGTCGCCAGGACCACAAATTCCATCTAGACACCGTTGCCCTAGAGCACACAAAAAAACTATACATACCTCGGCCTAAACATCAGCACCACAGGTAACTTCCACAAAGCTGTGAACGATCTGAGAGACAAGGCAAAAGGAACATAAATTTCAACATACCAATTAGGATCTGGCTAAAAATACTTGAATCAGTCATAGAGCCCATTGCCCTTTATGGTTGTGAGGTCTGGGGTCCGCTCACCAACCAAGATTTCACAAAATGGGGCAAACACCAAATTGAGACTCTGCATATAGAATTCTGCAAAAATATCCTCCGTGTACAACGTAGAACACCAAATAATGCATGCAGAGCAGAATTAGGCCGATACCCACTAATTATCAAAATCCAGAAAAGAGCCGTTAAATTCTACAACCACCTAAAAGGAAGCGATTCCCAAACCTTCCATAACAAAGCCATCACCTACAGAAAGATGAACCTGGAGAAGAGTCCCCTAAGCAAGCTGGTCCTAGTCCTCTGTTCACAAACACACCCCACAGAGCCCCAGGACAACAGCACAATTAGACCCAACCAAATCATGAGAAAACAAAAAGATAATTACTTGACACATTGGAAAGAATTAACAAAAAAACAGAGCAAACTAGAATGCTATTTGGCCCTAAACAGAGAGTACACAGTGGCAGAATACCTGACCACTGTGACTGACCCAAACTTAAGGAAAGCTTTGACTATGTACAGACTCAGTGAGCATAGCCTTGCTATTGAGAAAGGCCGCCGTAGGCAGACATGGCTCTCAAGAGAAGACAGGCTATGTGCACACTGCCCACAAAATGAGGTGGAAACTGAGCTGCACTTCCTAACCTCCTGCCCAATGTATGACCATATTAGAGACACATATTTCCCTCAGATCACACAGATCCACAAAGAATTCGAAAACAAATCCAATTTTGATAAACTCCCATATCTACTGGGTGAAATTCCACAGTGTGCCATCACAGCAGCAAGATTTGTGACCTGTTGCCACAAGAAAAGGGCAACCAGTGAAGAACAAACACCATTGTAAATACAACCCATATTTATGCTTATTTATTTTAACTTGTGTGCTTTAACCATTTGTACATTGTTACAACACTGTATATATATAATATGACATTTGTAATGTCTTTATTGTTTTGAAACTTCTGTATGTGTAATGTTTACTGTTAATTTGTATTGTTTGTTTCACTTTTGTGTATTGTCTACCTCACTTGCTTTGGCAATGTTAACACATGTTTCCCATGCCAATAAAGCCCCTTGAATTGAATTGAATTGAATTACTCCAATCATCATCCAAGATTTAGTTATTGTTGGGCAAAACACAACCAAAATGAACTGTAAATGCAACCAACGAGTTTACAACCAAATACTCAACTTTTGACTACTTTAATACACTATAAGTACATTTGTCAGAATACTTATGACTTCTTCAAAGGGGGAGACTGGACACATAAAGTGCCTTCAAAACGGTGAAACATACAGTGAAAAAATAAATTGAGTCCCAGACTCCATATATAAACTCCATATATACAGTGGGGCAAAAAAGTATTTAGTCAGCCATCAATTGTGCAAGTTCTCCCACTTAAAAAGATGAGGGAGGCCTGTAATTTTCATCATAGGTACACTTCAACTATGACAGACAAAATGAGAAAAGAAATCCAGAAAATCACATTGTAGGATTTTTAATGAATTTATTTACAAATGATGGTGGAAAATAAGTATTTCGTCACCTACAAACAAGCAAGATTTCTGGCTCTCACAGACCTGTAACTTCTTCTTTAAGAGGCTCCTCTGTCCTCCACTCGTTACCTGTATTAATGGCACCTGTTTGAACTTGTTATCAGCTGACTAAATACTTTTTTGCCCCACTGTACGTGTTAAAATATCGTCAAATAAAAGGTGACATTATATTCTGTCACCTCATATGAAACATTTGATCTCATTTCCAAAATGTTGGAGTATAGAGACACATTTAAAATGTTAGCTTGACTGTCAAAATAGATATGATGTGGACTGTAAACTCAATACATTCTAAATCTGATACCTCACTGTCTGTCTTTTGACTGATACTGCTTTTTAAACTGGTCTGGTCAGTCTACTCAAATATTTGTACTATGCATTTTTCTATTTGCAGGCAATTCTTTGATATTTTGTAATTTCTAATAATGATACATTCATTTATGAATAGATAAGACAGGTTTCAGGACACTGATATATCTGAATATGTTGAAAAAATATACTGCCACTACTTTCACCACTAAAGAATAGCAGTGTGATTTTAATATGATTTGACTCTTTGCAGGCTGTCAGGCTGTCTAGTCACAGAGGAAGGCTGTGCTTCTCTGGTCTCAGCTCTGAGGTCAAACCCCTCACACCTGAGAGAGCTGGACCTGAGCTACAATCACCCAGGAGACTCAGGAGTCAGACTGCTCTCTGCTGGACTGGAGGATCCACACTGCAGACTGGAGAAACTCAAGTATGTAGAGGGTTTATGTCAATGTTCATATCAGACATGTTTGACTTATCAGGCTAGTTAAGACAAACATTCTGACCACCACTTGGACAAAGTTATATGCTGACTGTGTGTGTGTGTTTGTCCAGTGTGTGTGTGTCCAGTGTTTGTGTGTGTCCAATCTGTGTGTGTGTCCAGTAAGTGTGTGTCTGTGTGTGTCTGTCCTGTGTGTCTGTCCTGTCTGTGTCAAGGGTGTGTGTCCAATGTGTAAGTGTGTGTGTGTGTGTGTGTGTGTGTGTGTGTGTGTGTGTGTGTGTGTGTGTGTTCTGTGTGTTTTTGTGTGTGTGTCCAGTGTGTCCAATATACACACACACACACACACACACACACACACACACACACACACACACACACACACACACACACACACACACACACACACACACACACACACACACACACAACACTGGACACACACACATACTGGACACACACACATACTGGACACACACACACACTGGACACATACACAAACACTGGACACACACACATACTGGACACACACACATACTGGACACACACACACTGGACACACACACTGGACACACACACACACATACTGGACACACACACATACTGGACACACACACACACACACACAAACAGACACACACACACTGGACACACACACACACACTGGACACAAACAGACAATTATTTTCACCAATGCTTGACCATGTGTGTGCGTGTCCAGTGTGTGTGTGTGTGTGTGTGTGTGTGTCCAGTGTGTGTGTGTGTGTGTGTGTGTGTGTGTGTGTGTGTGTGTGTGTGTGTGTGTGTGTGTGTGTGTGTGTGTGTGTGTGTGTGTGTGTGTGTGTGTGTGTGTGTGTGTGTGTGTGTTTGTGTGTGTGAGTTCAGGTGTATCCCTCAATGACTGTCTGTTCTTCTGCTTACCGCTACAGTGTGGAACATGGTGGAGAGAACAGAATGAAACCTGGGATTAGAAAATGTGAGTGTTGACTGCTGTGAAGAATATGACTAAGAATAAGTCTTAATTCAAGTTAAGTCAAAGTCAAAGACCACCATCATTACTTACTTGGTCATATTAAATATCAGCTGTAGTTCTACAGAAGCAGAAATCAGGGACACCAACATTTACAAAGAGTTGCTTTGACAATGTGTGTGTGTGCGTGTGCGTGCGTGTGCGTGTGTGTGTGTGTGTGTGTGTGTGTGTGTGTGTGTGTGTGTGTGTGTGTGTGTGTGTGTGTGTGTGTGTGTGTGTGTAATTCATGGGAACTAGTGTGTTTTATATTACCATACAGTATAACATATGATCATTCAACAAGTCTCAAGTTACTTTAACTTCTCCTTTTGATACCTAGAAACATCTACATTAAATGAATTAGTGAAAAGTGAGTTAACATTCTAATGTGAATGATGATGATTTCTAATATTGTGTCTGGTTTCATCCATCAGATGTCTGTGATCTCACACTGGACCTAAACATAGTAAACAGACTCCTCTCTCTGTCTGAGGAGAACAGAAAGGTGACATGTAGGAGGAGAGGAGCAGCCGTATCCTGATCACCCAGAGAGATTTGAGGACCGTAGACAGGTGCTGTGTAGAGAGGGTCTGACTGGGCGCTGTTACTGGGAGGTAGAGTGGAGTGGGATAATGGCTGGTATAGGAGTGACATATAAAGGAATCAGCAGGAGAGGATGGGGTAATGACTGTTGGCTTGGACACAATGACAAGTCCTGGAGTCTGTTCTGCTCTGACAACAGTTACATTGCCTGTCACAATAATATAAGGACTACCATAGACGTCCCCTCCTCCAGCTCCCACAGAGTAGGAGTGTATCTGGACTGGTCAGCCGGCACTCTGTCCTTCTATAGAGCCTCCTCTGACACACTGACCCACCTGTACACATTCACCTCCACATTCACTGAGCCCCTCTATCCAGGGATTTGGGTTGATTATGTTGGCGACTCAGTGTCCCTGAAATAATAACCTGACACACACACACACACACACACACACACACACACACACACACACACACACACACACACACACACACACACACACACACACACACACACACACACTGGACAGACACACACACACTTGACACATATACACACACACGCACTGGACACACACACACACACACACACAAACTGGACAGACACACACACACTGTACACACACACACACACTGGACACACACACACACTGGACACAAACACACACACATTGGACAGACACACACACACTGTACACACACACACACACTGTACACACACACACACACACACACACTGGACACATACACACACACACACACACTGGACACATATACACACACACGCTGGACACACACACACACACACTGGACACACACTGGACACATACACACACACACACACACACTGGACACACACACACACGCACGATGGACAGATACACACACACACTGAACACACACACACACACACATTCGACAAAAACACACACACTGACACTGGACACACACACACTGGACACACACACACACACACACACACACACACACACACACACACACACACACACACACACACACACACACACACACACTGGAGAAAACACACACACAGTGGACACACACACACAGGACACACACACACACACACATGCGTGTCTTCCTATAATTGTGACAATAACACCGTTAAAATACCAATGTGATCATTTGTTGTCTTTTATGTTGAATAACAAATTGTATAATTATATAAGGACATACGCTCCATAGTTGTACAAGTATACAAGGATATATTGTACTTTTCATAATAAAACATACTTGAAACAAGAAAAGCATGTTAATTGTGAAAACAGTTTGGTTATTGATGTTACGTTTCCTCTGTCAGGTTGACGTTAACCTGCGACTGGTTGAAACATGAAACAAATATGAAATGAAATACAAAACAATTAAATATGTGGAATTTAATTAAACAAATTGTACAACAGAGTGTTTTGATGCAGGGTTACTATAGCAACAGAGTGTTGTGATGCAGGGTTACTATAGCAACAGAGTTCTCTCTCCCTCTGCTCTCTCTCTCTGTCTGCTCTCGCTGCTCTGCTGTTCTCTCTTTTCTCTGCTCTCTTTCTCTGCTCTCTCTTCTCTCTCAGCCTGCTCTCTGCTCTCTCTCTCTCTCTCTCTCTGTTCTCTCTCTGTTCTCTCTCTCTCCCCCTGCTCTCTCTCCCTCTGCCCTCTCTCTTCTCTCTGCTCTCTGTTGTCTGCTCTCACCCTCTCTCAGCCTGCTCTCTGCTCTCTCTCTGTTCTCTGATCACTCTCTCTTTCTCTGCTCTCTCTGCCCTCCCTGCTCTCTCTCTCTTTGCCATCTGCTCTCTGCTCTCTCACTCTCTCTTTGCTTTCTCAGCCTGCTTTCTGCTCGCTCTCTGCTCTTTCTGCTCTCAGCCTGCTCTCTGCTATATCTCTCTGCTCTCTCTCTCTCTGCTCTCTCTCTCACTCTGCTCTCTCTGCTCTCTTCTCTCTGCTCTCTCTCTTCTCTCTGTTCTCTGCACTCTCTCTGCTCTCTTCTCTCTGCTCTCTCTGCTGCTCTTTCTCTTTTCTCTGCTCTCTCTCTTTCTGCTCTCTCTCTGCCCTCTCTGCTCTCTCTCTTCTCTCTGTTCTCTGCTCTCTCTCTCTGCTCTCTTCTCTCTCTGCTCTCTCTGCTGCTCTCCGGTCTCTCCTCTCTCTCTAATGCTCTCTGCTCTCTCGTCTCTAATGCTCTCTGCTCTCTCAGCCTGCTCTCTTCTCTCTGCTCTCTCAGCCTGCTCTCTGCTCTCCCTGCTCTTTCAGCCTGCTCTCTCTCTGCTCTCACCCTCTCTGCATCTCTCTCTCCCCAGTCTCTCTCGCTTTTTATATCTTAATGGGTGCAGTTTGGACAATCACCACTTGATGGCAGTGTTAAACCAGAAGTGATGAAACCAACATCACTGCAGAGAGAGAGAGTCTAATATACTGATATACAGTGCATTCAGAAAGTATTCAGACCCCTTGACTTTTTACACATTTTGTCACGTTACAGCCTTATTCTAAAATAGATTACATTGTTTTTTCCCCTCATCAATCTACACACAATAACCCAGAATTACAAAGCAAAAACTGTTTATTTTATGTGTGCAAATGTTTATTTAAAAAAAACGTAGATATCACATTTACATAAGTATTCAGACCCTTTACTCAGTACTTTGTTGAAGCACCTTTGGCAGCGATTACAGCCTCGAGTCTTCTTGGGTATGACGCTACAAGCTTGGCACACCTGTATTTGGGGAGTTTCTCCCATTCTTCTCTGCAGATCCTCTCAAACTCTGTCAGGTTGGTTGGTCGCTGCACAGCTATTTTCAGGTCTCTCCAGAGATGTTCGATCGGGTTCAAGTCCAGGCTTAGGATCATTGTCCTGTTGTCCAGTCTGTGTATACTATACTGGGAGGGTAGAGAGTCAGAACTGATAGAGGATCTGGAGCCCTGAGGGGGAGAGAGAGAGAGAGAGGGGAGAGAGTCAGAACAGAGGGAAAGAGAGAGAGAGAGGGTAGAGAGTCAGAACAGAGGGAAAGAGAGAGGGATGGTAGAGAGTCAGAACAGAGGAAAAGAGAGAGAGAGGGAGGGTAGAGAGTCAGAACAGAGGGAAAGAGAGAGAGGGAGGGTAGAGAGTCAGAACAGAGGGAAAGAGAGAGATAGGGAGGGGAGAGAGTCAGAACAGAGGGAAAGAGAGAGAGAGGGAGGGTAGAGAGTCAGAACAGAGGGAAAGAGAGAGAGGGAGGGTAGAGAGTCAGAACAGAGGGAAAGAGAGAGAGAGGGAGGGGAGAGAGTCAGAACAGAGGGAAAGAGAGAGAGAGGGAGGGTAGAGAGTCAGAACAGAGGGAAAGAGAGAGAGTGGAGACAGAGGATGTGTGGAGGTTGCCTTATATTTGGTAATTGGGGGCCGTTGAGGCCTGATGGGCTGGGTGACATCAGTGACTCTCTGAGAGATATGAGGGAGGGAGAGCAAGAGAGAGAGGGAGGGAGAGAGGGAAATAGAGAGAGAGAGATTAGTCAGCAGAAATTATTCAGGACGACGTTCGTCTTTAAATGTACTTCTTTATTTCTCTCTTTCCCCACTGAGGAAGATAAAGAACACACAGACACACACAGACAGACACAGACACATAGACACACACACAGACACACAAACAGGAGGGGTATGTAATCAGGAATTCCTCCCATGGTGTGTGCATTGATTTTAGTCCCCTTCTCATTAACTAGCTGCTGACAGTGACCAGAGATGGCTAGATTAAACTAGAGGTGTGTGTGTGTGTGTGTGTGTGTGTGTGTGTGTGTGTGTGTGTGTGTGTGTGTGTGTGTGTGTGTGTGTGTGTGTGTGTGTGTGTGTGTGTGTGTGTGTGTGTGTGTGTGTGTGTGTGTGTGTGTGTGTGTGTGTGTGTGTGTGTGTGAGAGTTAACGGGACTTTCGATAAGAATGACACACACAACCCTGATTCCATTTTCTGCTTTGTGTTTCAATGAGGTCTTAGTGGAATACAGACATGTGATTCAGGAACCATTACTGCTGTTGGAAAACAACAGAAAGACAGAAAGAAGGACAGGAAGCAGTCCGTTCTGAACTGCTTCAAGGTCAGAAGTAGGTCATGATGTTTCTCTGAAACACAGAACACTGAAGTTGGTCATGATGTTTCTCTGAAACACAAGACTAAAGTTGGTCATGATGTTTCTCTAAAACACAGAAGACTAAAGTTGGTCGTGATGTTTCTCTAAAACAAAGAACACTAAAGTTGGTCATGATGTTTCTCTGAAACACAGAACACTAAAGTTGGTCATGATGTTTCTCTGAAACACAGAACACTAAAGTTGGTCATGATGTTTCTCTGAAACACAGAACACTAAAGTTGGTCATGATGTTTCTCTGAAACACAGAAGACTAAAGTTGGTCATGATGTTTCTCTGAAACACAGAAGACTAAAGTTGGTCATGATGTTTCTCTAAAACACAGAAGACTAAAGTTGGTCGTGATGTTTCTCTAAAACACAGAACACTAAAGTTGGTCATGATGTTTCTCTGAAACACAGAACACTAAAGTTGGTCATGATGTTTCTCTGAAACACAGAACACTAAAGTTGGTCATGATGTTTCTCTGAAACACAGAACACTAAAGTTGGTAATGATGTTTCTCTGAAACACAGAACACTAAAGTTGGTCATGATGTTTCTCTAAAACACAGAACACTAAAGTTGGTCATGATGTTTCTCAAACACAGAACACTAAAGTTGGTCATGATGTTTCTCTAAAACAGTAAAGACTAAAGTTGGTCATGATGTTTCTCTGAAACACAGAACACTAAAGTTGGTCATGATGTTTCTCTAAAACACAGAACACTAAAGTTGGTCATGATGTTTCTCTGAATGACAGAACACTAAAGTTGGTCATGATGTTTCTCTGAAACACAGAACACTAAAGTTGGTCATGATGTTTCTCTAAAACACAGAACACTAAAGTTGGTCATGATGTTTCTCTAAAACACAGAACACTAAAGTTGGTCATGATGTTTCTCTAAAACACAGAACACTAAACTTGGTCATGATGTTTCTCTGAAACAGTAAAGACTAAAGTTGGTCATGATGTTTCTCTGAAACACAGAACACTAAAGTTGGTCATGATGTTTCTCTAAAACACAGAACACTAAAGTTGGTCATGATGTTTCTCTAAAACAGTAAAGACTAAAGTTGGTCATGATGTTTCTCTAAAACACAGAACACTAAAGTTGGTCATGATGTTTCTCTAAAACACAGAACACTAAAGTTGGTCATGGTGTTTCTCTAAAACACAGAACACTAAAGTTGGTCATGATGTTTCTCTAAAACACAGAACACTAAAGTTGTTCAAGATGTTTCTCTAAAACACAGAACACTAAAGTTGGTCATGATGTTTCTCTAAAACACAGAACACTAAAGTTGGTCGTGATGTTTCTCTAAAACAAAGAACACTAAAGTTGGTCATGATGTTTCTCTGAAACACAGAACACTAAAGTTGGTCATGATGTTTCTCTGAAACACAGAACACTAAAGTTGGTCATGATGTTTCTCTGAAACACAGAACACTGAAGTTGGTCATGATGTTTCTCTAAAACAGTAAAGACTAAAGTTGGTCATGATGTTTCTCTGAAACACAGAAGACTAAAGTTGGTCAGGATGTTTCTCTAAAACAGTAAAGACTAAAGTTGGTCATGATGTTTCTCTAAAACAGTAAAGACTAAAGTTGGTCATGATGTTTCTCTGAAACACAGAACACTAAAGTTGGTCATGATGTTTCTCTGAAACACAGAACACTAAAGTTGGTCATGATGTTTCTCTGAAACACAGAACACTAAAGTTGGTCATGATGTTTCTCTAAAACAGTAAAGACCGAAGTTGGTCATGATGTTTCTCTGAAACAGTAAAGACTAAAGTTGGTCATGATGTTTCTCTGAAACACAGAACACTAAAGTTGGTCATGATGTTTCTCTAAAACACAGAACACTAAAGTTGGTCATGATGTTTCTCTAAAACAGTAAAGACTAAAGTTGGTCATGATGTTTCTCTGAAACAGTAAAGACTAAAGTTGGTCATGATGTTTCTCTAAAACACAGAACACTAAAGTTGGTCATGATGTTTCTCTGAATGACAGAACACTAAAGTTGGTCATGATGTTTCTCTGAAACACAGAAAACTAAAGTTGGTCATGATGTTTCTCTAAAACACAGAACACTAAAGTTGGTCATGATGTTTCTCTAAAACAGTAAAGACTAAAGTTGGTCATGATGTTTCTCTGAAACAGTAAAGACTAAAGTTGGTCATGATGTTTCTCTGAAACACAGAACACTAAAGTTGGTCATGATGTTTCTCTAAAACACAGAACACTAAAGTTGGTCATGATGTTTCTCTGAAACAGTAAAGACTAAAGTTGGTCATGATGTTTCTCTAAAACACAGAACACTAAAGTTGGTCATGATGTTTCTCTAAAACACAGAACACTAAAGTTGGTCATGATGTTTCTCTAAAACACAGAACACTAAAGTTGGTCATGATGTTTCTCTAAAACAGTAAACACTAAAGTAGGTCATGATGTTTCTCTAAAACACAGAACACTAAAGTTGGTCATGATGTTTCTCTGAAACACAAGACTAAAGTTGGTCATGATGTTTCTCTAAAACACAGAAGACTAAAGTTGGTCGTGATGTTTCTCTGAAACACAGAACACTAAAGTTGGTCATGATGTTTCTCTGAAACACAGAACACTAAAGTTGGTCATGATGTTTCTCTGAAACACAGAACACTAAAGTTGGTCATGATGTTTCACTGAAACACAAGACTAAAGTTGGTCATGATGTTTCTCTAAAACACAGAAGACTAAAGTTGGTCGTGATGTTTCTCTAAAACACAGAACACTAAAGTTGGTCATGATGTTTCTCTGAAACACAGAACACTAAAGTTGGTCATGATGTTTCTCTGAAACACAGAACACTAAAGTTGGTCATGATGTTTCTCTAAAACACAGAACACTAAAGTTGGTCATGATGTTTCTCTGAATGACAGAACACTAAAGTTGGTCATGATGTTTCTCTGAAACACAGAACACTAAAGTTGGTCATGATGTTTCTCTAAAACACAGAACACTAAAGTTGGTCATGATGTTTCTCTAAAACACAGAACACTAAACTTGGTCATGATGTTTCTCTGAAACAGTAAAGACTAAAGTTGGTCATGATGTTTCTCTGAAACACAGAACACTAAAGTTGGTCATGATGTTTCTCTAAAACACAGAACACTAAAGTTGGTCATGATGTTTCTCTAAAACAGTAAAGACTAAAGTTGGTCATGATGTTTCTCTAAAACACAGAACACTAAAGTTGGTCATGATGTTTCTCTAAAACACAGAACACTAAAGTTGGTCATGGTGTTTCTCTAAAACACAGAACACTAAAGTTGGTCATGATGTTTCTCTAAAACACAGAACACTAAAGTTGTTCAAGATGTTTCTCTAAAACACAGAACACTAAAGTTGGGCATGATGTTTCTCTAAAACACAGAACACTAAAGTTGGTCGTGATGTTTCTCTAAAACAAAGAACACTAAAGTTGGTCATGATGTTTCTCTGAAACACAGAACACTAAAGTTGGTCATGATGTTTCTCTGAAACACAGAACACTAAAGTTGGTCATGATGTTTCTCTGAAACACAGAACACTGAAGTTGGTCATGATGTTTCTCTAAAACAGTAAAGACTAAAGTTGGTCATGATGTTTCTCTGAAACACAGAAGACTAAAGTTGGTCAGGATGTTTCTCTAAAACAGTAAAGACTAAAGTTGGTCATGATGTTTCTCTAAAACAGTAAAGACTAAAGTTGGTCATGATGTTTCTCTGAAACACAGAACACTAAAGTTGGTCATGATGTTTCTCTGAAACACAGAACACTAAAGTTGGTCATGATGTTTCTCTGAAACACAGAACACTAAAGTTGGTCATGATGTTTCTCTAAAACAGTAAAGACCGAAGTTGGTCATGATGTTTCTCTGAAACAGTAAAGACTAAAGTTGGTCATGATGTTTCTCTGAAACACAGAACACTAAAGTTGGTCATGATGTTTCTCTAAAACACAGAACACTAAAGTTGGTCATGATGTTTCTCTAAAACAGTAAAGACTAAAGTTGGTCATGATGTTTCTCTGAAACAGTAAAGACTAAAGTTGGTCATGATGTTTCTCTAAAACACAGAACACTAAAGTTGGTCATGATGTTTCTCTGAATGACAGAACACTAAAGTTGGTCATGATGTTTCTCTGAAACACAGAAAACTAAAGTTGGTCATGATGTTTCTCTAAAACACAGAACACTAAAGTTGGTCATGATGTTTCTCTAAAACAGTAAAGACTAAAGTTGGTCATGATGTTTCTCTGAAACAGTAAAGACTAAAGTTGGTCATGATGTTTCTCTGAAACACAGAACACTAAAGTTGGTCATGATGTTTCTCTAAAACACAGAACACTAAAGTTGGTCATGATGCTTCTCTGAAACAGTAAAGACTAAAGTTGGTCATGATGTTTCTCTAAAACACAGAACACTAAAGTTGGTCATGATGTTTCTCTAAAACACAGAACACTAAAGTTGGTCATGATGTTTCTCTAAAACACAGAACACTAAAGTTGGTCATGATGTTTCTCTAAAACAGTAAACACTAAAGTAGGTCATGATGTTTCTCTAAAACACAGAACACTAAAGTTGGTCATGATGTTTCTCTGAAACACAAGACTAAAGTTGGTCATGATGTTTCTCTAAAACACAGAAGACTAAAGTTGGTCGTGATGTTTCTCTGAAACACAGAACACTAAAGTTGGTCATGATGTTTCTCTGAAACACAGAACACTAAAGTTGGTCATGATGTTTCTCTGAAACACAGAACACTAAAGTTGGTCATGATGTTTCACTGAAACACAAGACTAAAGTTGGTCATGATGTTTCTCTAAAACACAGAAGACTAAAGTTGGTCGTGATGTTTCTCTAAAACACAGAACACTAAAGTTGGTCATGATGTTTCTCTGAAACACAGAACACTAAAGTTGGTCATGATGTTTCTCTGAAACACAGAACACTAAAGTTGGTCATGATGTTTCTCTAAAACACAGAACACTAAAGTTGATCATGATGTTTCTCTAAAACACAGAACACTAAAGTTGGTCATGATGTTTCTCTGAAACAGTAAAGACTAAAGTTGGTCATGATGTTTCTCTAAAACACAGAACACTAAAGTTGGTCATGATGTTTCTCTAAAACACAGAACACTAAACTTGGTCATGATGTTTCTCTGAAACAGTAAAGACTAAAGTTGGTCATGATGTTTCTCTGAAACACAGAACACTAAAGTTGGTCATGATGTTTCTCTAAAACACAGAACACTAAAGTTGGTCATGATGTTTCTCTAAAACAGTAAAGACTAAAGTTGGTCATGATGTTTCTCTAAAACACAGAACACTAACGTTGGTCATGATGTTTCTCTAAAACACAGAACACTAAAGTTGGTCATGATGTTTCTCTAAAACACAGAACACTAAAGTTGGTCATGATGTTTCTCTAAAACACAGAACACTAAAGTTGTTCAAGATGTTTCTCTAAAACACAGAACACTAAAGTTGGTCATGATGTTTCTCTAAAACACAGAACACTAAAGTTGGTCGTGATGTTTCTCTAAAACACAGAACACTAAAGTAGGTCATGATGTTTCTCTAAAACACAGAACACTAAAGTTGGTCATGATGTTTCTCTAAAACACAGAACACTAAAGTTGGTCATGATGTTTCTCTAAAACACAGAACACTAAAGTTGGTCATGATGTTTCTCTAAAACACAGAACACTAAAGTTGGTCATGATGTTTCTCTGAAACACAGAACACTAAAGTTGGTCATGATGTTTCTCTAAAACAGTAAACACTAAAGTTGGTCATGATGTTTCTCTAAAACACAGAACACTAAAGTAGGTCATGATGTTTCTCTGAAACACAGAACACTAAAGTTGGTCATGATGTTTCTCTAAAACAGTAAACACTAAAGTTGGTCATGATGTTTCTCTAAAACACAGAACACTAAAGTTGGTCATGATGTTTCTCTAAAACACAGAACACTAAAGTTGGTCATGATGTTTCTCTGAAACACAGAACACTAAAGTTGGTCATGATGTTTCTCTAAAACACAGAACACTAAAGTTGGTCATAAGCAGAGGTCTAGCAGAGCCAACGTGCTGTTGTATATTTCAACAAGCTGTTCCTGTGTCACATACCGAATAGCCGATACCATGAATGTCCTTTACAAAAAAAGACTCAGCTACATAGATGCTGCCAAGATGAAGATGTTGGACCATATTGCAGATGTTCTCTTTGCACAAAGGATGCTAAACAATGGAGAGTTGGAAAGTATCCAGTCTATAGGAGGTACTCATGACAAGGCCCGGGCCCTGATTGACACTGCCAGAAGTAAGGGAGGTATTACTAGTAATAGCTTGATGGCAACATGGGAAAATCACCCTGGATCATCCTCAGTAGGTAATGGTAATGTTATGTCACCTAAGGAAATAGTCTCCATTTTTTGGGACAATATAACCCGTGATGATATTGAGAAGATGAAGTTTGTTATGAGCGAGATAGAGATCACGCATCGACACCGCATCAGTGCTGTGGACCTGCAATATGTGACAGATAGAACCGGGTTAGCAGATGTTATGGCATTGCATTACGGAGCTGCAGCACGGGCAGGGTTGAACACCCTGCTCAAGAAAATCGGTCGCAATGACCTGGTGAAGCGAGTCAAAGACAGTGACTGTACTCACACCTCAAGTCAGCTACAACCTGTGGCCTTCGCTACACGCGGCAAGGTTATCAATAAACATCAAGGTGACAGAGAAGGTGTTGAATATACTTTGCGACCTTGACAGAGGACAGTTGAAAAGATTCATATGGACATTGAAACTACCAAGCAGCACGGTGGAGCTTATCAGAAACACCAACTGACCTGCAAAAAGTGCTGAAGGAACATGTTCAACATGACCAGTTACCTGGATACCATTTACAAAACACTCAGGGAAATGAACCAAAACAGCCTGGCAGACCAGTTGAAAACGTACATAGCCGGCCTCAGTCCCTAGGATATGTAGTCAATGATAAACTGTTTTTACTACACTGAACAGTGTTAGTTCTATAAATGTGCCATTGCAAAATGTCTCTATTGAGCTATAGCTTGGTGATATGTACCACTGCTTTGTTTTGTGATAAACTGGTCAATAAACCCGAGTGACAACAATGTATGCTGTGCATGTCTCTACACACACACACACACACACACACACACACACACACACACACACACACACACACACACACACACGTACACACACACACACACACACACACACACGGGCTAAGTAGACTTTCATTATAATGAAGTACAGCCTTTTTGTAATTACCAGTAACAACATCCAAATCTTTTACCTGCCAACAATAAATGATGTTATTCCTGGTTGTTTCAGTGACTCAGTGGCATGGATTATGGCGTAATTACTGCACTTACCTGATATCTTGATACTGTTTTAATAGACCTGTGACCATTTATTTGTAGAGTCATCATTATCACTCACCATCATTTAAATGTGTAACCGGTAGACACTTTCTAATGTTCCCATGCAGGTCGCCTTTATTGTATCTGTTCACAGCGAAAATGTGCTGGATGAACAAACATGGCTTATAGATAAGGTTACCTTGTTTACACCAGATCGTGTTTGGGTGGCACGGCAACAGGTCCAAAGTCAATCAGCTACTAACAGCTCCCACCTTAGACTCCCAAACAGAAAAGCTTGTTATTCTGTAGTTGACATAGCTAATAGAATGACCTATCTGGTGTGGATGTTTGCTCACCATGGAGATAGCAGTAGCTGGGTGAATCATTCACACTTGGACAGTCTGAGCTTCATTGACATAACAGCTGAAACCCCCCCGGCGTTGGATGTTCCGAGCCCCATTATACATAACAGTGGTTGGACGATCTACCTTGGTGTTAGAGCCCCATTATACATAACAGTGGTTGGACGATCTACCTTGGTGTTGGAGCCCCATTATACATAACAGTGGTTGGACGATCTACCTTGGTGTTGGAGCCCCATATACATAACAGTGGTTGGACGATCTACCTTGGTGTTGGAGCCCCATTATACATAACAGTGGTTGGACGAGCTACCTTGGTGTTGGAGCCCCATATACATAACAGTGGTTGGACGATCTACCTTGGTGTTGGAGCCCCATATACATAACAGTGGTTGGACGATCTACCTTGCTCAGGGTGTTGGAGCCCCATATACATAACAGTGGTTGGACGATCTACCTTGGTGTTGGAGCCCCATATACATAACAGTGGTTGGACGATCTACCTTGCTCTGGGTGTTGGAGCCCCATGGAGATAACATTAGTTGGGTGAGTCATCTGTACTTGGAAAGTGTGAGTTTCATCTGCATAACAGCGGTTGGAAGACCCAGCTGCTGCCGGAGGTGTCAGCTCTGTTTGGATTGTATGAGCAATGTTAGATGAACAGGGGGTGGAAGACCCAGCTGCGGCCGGAGGTGTCAGCTCTGATTGGATTGTATGAGCAATGTTAGATGAACAGCGGTTGGGCGACTCAGGAGTTATTGGACGATTCGAGGTTATGTGCATAACATCGGAATGGACAATTCAGCAGTGTTTGGACGTATCGGAAGCCCGTAGAAACAGCAGTGGTTGGATACACAACCCACAGTGAGACATTGAAACAAGGTCACCTCAGGTTGACACCTAAGCAGTGAAACAGGAAAGATACATATAGTCTACCTGATGACACATTGTGGTGATTACTTCAGACGGCCTTGAAGCTTTTAGGAGGAGCCTCAGCTACATATATAAGATTAGTTACACAGACAGTGGAAAATTCAGTGTATATTTGCAGCTGAACCATGAACATGGTGTGAAGTACTTTACAAAACAACAAGAATTAGAAAGAAAAGATAGAATGTCACATGACGTTTATTCAACATACAATAACAGAGGCGAATGGTACTACCAGCATCCCAATATGGGCCTAAGAGTTGAGGAATATAAAGTTCTTACCAGGTTTTGGGCTGGACGACAATTCAGTTTTGATGACCTGAATTAAGTGAACCAAGACAACAATTAGACATCAATTACATCTTAGTAGTTAAGAGACACTGTCTGCATCACAACATATTGCATGACAGGGTAGTGAATTGCTCATCCTCCCGACTCTTCCAAGATGGGTGGTAATTTCATCAAGCATCTTAATAAAGAGAGTTCCTCTCCTGTGTTCTCCATGGCCAGTCTGAATCACCGTAACTATAAGTCAACTCTTCTTCTTCTCGCCCTCCTGTTGTGTAAGCAGTTCACCTCGGTACTCCACAACAAAGTCTCCTTTGGATATGAATTCAGTGGCAAAAACTCCCCGTCCTTAGCAGACACAAAATACAAACATTAGGAGATATTGCATTGTGCTTGTCAATTATTACAGAGAATAATCACTGTCTGGAGGTCCACTCCGGTCACATGATCACCCCATTCAACTTGCATTCATGTTAAATAAGAAATGTGTGTTTGTGTTCATGATGCATACAGTTGTGTGTGTGTGAGTACGTTGTTGCTTTGTTGCTTTGACAATGTGTGTGTGTGGCGCGTTTGTGTTACCTTAGAAATGTGTGTTTATGTTCATGTATACAGGTGTGTGTGTCCAGTGTGTGTGTGTGTGTGTGTTACGTTAGAAGTGTGTGTGTGTGTGTGTTCATGATGCATACAGGTGAGTGTGTGTGTGAGTACGTTCGTGCTACGTAAGAAGTGTGTGTGTGTGTGTGTGTGTGGTGTCTTAGTGTTACATTAGAAATGTGTGTGTGTGTAATTAATGGGAACTAGTGTGTTTTATATTACCATACAGTATAACATATGATCATTCAACAAGCCTCAAGTTACCTTAACTTCTCCTTTTGATACCTAGAAACATCTACATTAAATGAATTAGTGAAAAGTGAGTTAACATTCTAATGTGAATGATGATGATTTCTAATATTGTGTCTGGTTTCATCCATCAGATGTCTGTGATCTCACACTGGACCTAAACACAGCAGACAGACACCTCTCTCTGTCTGAAGAGAACAGAAAGGTGACAGGGAGGAGAGAGAAGCAGCCGTATCCTGATCACCCAGAGAGATTTGAGGACTGTAGACAGGTGCTGTGCAGAGAGGGTCTGACTGGGCGCTGTTACTGGGAGGTAGAGTGGAGTGGGATAATGGGGGCTGTTATAGGAGTGACATATAAAGGAATCAGCAGGAGAGGAGGGGGTGATGATTGTAGGCTTGGATGGAATGACAAGTCCTGGACTCTTTTCTGCTCTGACAACTGTTACATTGCCTGTCACAATAATAAACCCACTACCATAGACGTCCCCTCCTCCAGCTCCCACAGAGTAGGAGTGTATCTGGACTGGCCAGCCGGCACTCTGTCCTTCTATAGAGCCTCCTCTGACACACTGACCCACCTGATCACATTCACCTCCACATTCACTGAGCCCCTCTATCCAGGGTTTAGGCTTTGGTTTGATGGCGACTCAGTGTCCCTGAAATAATAACCTGACACACAAACACACACACACACACTGGACACACAAACACACACACACACACACTGGACACACAAACACACACACACTCACACTGGACACACACACACACTGGACACACACACACACAGGACACACACACACACGCTGGACACACACACACACACACACACACACACACACACACACACACACACACACACACACACACACACACACACACAGGACACACACAGACACACTTGACACACACAGACACACTGGACACACACACACCCACACACACACACACACACACACTGGACAGACACACACAAACTGGACAAACACACACACACACACACACACACACTGGACAAACACACACTGGACACACACACTCACACTGGACAAACACACACACACACACACACACTGGACACACACACACACAAACACTGGACACACACACACACACACACACACACACTGGACAAACACACACTGGACACACACACTGGACACACACACTGGACACACACACACACACACACACTCGACAAACACACACACACACACACTGGACAAACACACACACACACACACACACATGCGTGTCTTCCTATAATTGTGACAATAACACCGTTAAAATACCAATGTGATCATGTGTTGTCTTTATGTTGAATAACAAATTGTATAATTATATATGGACATACGCTCCATAGTTGTACAAGTATACAAGGATATATTGTACTTTTCATAATAAAACATACTTGAAACAAGAAAAGCATGTTAATTGTGAAAACAGTTTGGTTATTGATGTTACGTTTCCTCTGTCAGGTTGACGTTAACCTGCGACTGGTTGAAACATGAAACAAATATGAAATGAAATACAAAACAATTAAATATGTGGAATAGAATTAAACAAATTGTACAACAGAGTGTTGTAATGCAGGGTTACTATAGCAACAGAGTGTTGTGATGCAGGGTCACTATAGCAACAGAGTGTTGTGATGCAGGGTTACTATAGTACACTCTCTCACTCTGCTCTCTGCTCTCTCTGCTGTCTATCTCTTTGCTCTCTGCTCTCTCTTCTCTCTCTTCTCTCTCTCTCTCTCTGTTCTCTGCTCTCTCTGCTCTCTCTTTTCTCTGCTCTCTCTCTGCTCTCTCTTTTCTCTGCTCTCTCTTCTCTATCTCTCACTCTCTGCTCACTCGCTCTTTGCTTTCTCAGCCTGCTCTCCCTCTCTGCTCTCTGCTCTGTGCTCTCTCTCTCTCTCTGTTCTCTCTGCTCTCTCTCTGCTATCTCAGTCTCTGCTCTCTCTTTTCTCTATGCTCTGCTCTCTCTGCTTTCTCTCTCTCTGCTCTTGCTCTCTCTCTGCTCTCTCAGCACTCTCTGTTCTCTCTCTGCTCTCTCTCTCTGCTCTCTCTGCCCTCTCTCACTCTGCTGTCTTCTCTCTCTACTCTCTCTCAATTCAATTCAATTCAATTGACTTTATTGACATGGCAAGTTATTATTACTTACATTGTCAAAGTATACATATCGAAAAATTTAAATAAAATATATATGTATATATATACACAAAATCTCTCTCTCCCTCTGCTCTCTCTGCTGTCTCCTCTCTGCTCTCTCTGCTCTCTGCTCTTTCTCTCTTCTCTCTCTGCCCTGTCTTTTCTCTCTCTCTCTTCTCTCTGTTCTCTAATCTCTCAGCCCCCTCTATTAACTCTGCTCTCTCTGCTCTCTATGCTATTCTGCTCTCTCTCTCACTCTGCCCTCTCTGCTCTCTCTCTTTGCTCTGCTCTCTCTGCCTTCTCTCTGCTCTCTCTATATGTTATCTGCTCTCTCTGCTCTCTCTCTGTTCTCTGCTCTCTCTGATCTCTCAGCCCCCTCTATTCTCTCTGCTCTCTCTCCCTCTGCTCTCTCTGCTCTCTCACTCTCTCTTTGCTTTCTCAGCCTGCTCTCTGCTCTCTCTCTGTTCTCTGCTCTCTCTCTCCCTCTGCTCTCTCTACTCTCTCTTTCTCCCTCTGCTCTCTCTGCTGTCTCTCTCTGCTGTCTCCTCTCTGCTCTTTCTCTGCCCTCTCTGCCCTCTCTTTTCTCTCTCCCTCCGCTCTCTCTGTTCTCTGATCTCTCTGCCCCCTCTCTTCTCTCTGCTCTCTCTCTCCCTCTGCTCTCTATGCTCTTCTGCTCTCTCTTTTCTCTGCTCTCTCTCTCCCTCTGCCCTCTCTCTCACTCTGCTCTCTCTGCTCTCTCTCTGTTCTCTGCTCTCTCTCTTTTCTCTACTCTTCCTGCTCTCTCTCTGCTCTCTCTGCCCTCACTCTTCTCTCTGCTATCTCACTCTCTGCTCTCTATCTATGCTCTCTCCCTCTCTCGCTCTGCTCTCTCTCGCTGCTCACTCAGCCTGCTCTCTCTCTGTTCTCTGCTCTCTCTCTCCCTCTGCTCTCTCTGCTCTCTCTCTCTGCTCTCTCTCTTTGCCCTCTGCTCTCTGTTCTCTCTCACTCTGCTCTCTCTCTCTGCTCTCTGTTCTCTCTACTCTCTCTCTCCCTCTGCTCTCTGTTCTCTCGCTCTCTCCCTCTGCTCTCTCTGCTGTCTCTTTCTGCTCTCTCTGCTCTCTCTGCTCTCTTCTCTCTTTTCTCTGCTCTATCTCTGCTCTCTCTCTGCTCTCTTTGCCCTCTGCTCTCTGTTCTCTCTCACTCTGCTCTCTCTCTCTGCTCTCTGTTCTCTCTACTCTCTCTCTCCCTCTGCTCTCTGTTCTCTCTCTCATTCTCCCTCTGCTCTCTCTGCTGTCTCTTTCTGCTCTCTCTCTCCCTCTGCTCTCTATGCTATTCTGCTCTCTCTCTCCCTCTGCTCTCACTCTGCCCTCTCTCTCTCACTCTGCTCTCTCTGCTCTCTCTCTTTGCTCTGCTCTCTCTGCCTTCTCTCTTCTCTCTGCTCTCTCTCTCTGTTCTCTGCTCTCTCCCTCTGCTCTCTGATCTCTCTTTTCTCTGCCCCCTCTATTCTCTCTGCTCTCTCTCTCCCTCTGCTCTCTCACTCTCTCTTTGCTTTCTCAGCCTGCTCTCTGCTCTCTCTCTGTTCTCTGCTCTCTCTCTCCCTCTGCTCTCTCTGCTGTCTCTCTCTGCTCTCTGCTCTTTCTCTCTGCCCTCTTTTCTCTCTCTCTCTCTTCTCTCTGTTCTCTGCTCTCTCTCCCTCCGCTCTCTGTTCTCTGATCTCTCTGCCCCCTCTCTCCCTCTGCTCTCTCTCTCTCTCTCACTCTGCCCTCTCTCCTCTCTTTCATTCTGCTCTCTCTGCTCTCTCTTTTCTCTACTCTTCCTGCTCTCTCTCTGCTCTCTCTGCCCTCACTCTTCTCTCTATTCTCTCTCACTCTGCTCTCTCTCTCTGCTCTCTGTTCTCTCTACTCTCTCTCTCTCCCTCTGCTCTCTGTTCTCTCTCTCCCTCTGCTCTCTCTGCTGTCTCTTTCTGCTCTCTCTGCTCTCTCTCTCCCTCTGCTCTCTATGCTATTCTGCTCTCTCTCTCCCTCTGCTCTCTCTCTCTCACTCTGCCCTCTCTCCTCTCTCTCTCACTCTGCTCTCTCTCTTTGCTCTGCTCTCTCTGCCTTCTCTCTTCTCTCTCTCTCTGCTCTCTGCTCTCTATATGTTATCTGCTCTCTCTGCTCTCTCTCTCTGCTCTCTCCCTCTGCTCTCTGATCTCTCTTTTCTCTGCCCCCTCTATTCTCTCTGCTCTCTCTCTCCCTCTGCTCTCTCTGCTCTCTGTCTGTTCTCTGCTCTCTCTCTCCCTCTGCTCTCTCTACTCTCTCTCTCTCTCCCTCTGCTCTCTCTGCTGTCTCTCTCTGCTCTCTCTGCTCTGCTCTCTCTGCCCTCTGCTCTCTGCTCTTTCTCTCTGCTCTCTCTGCCCTCTCTTTTCTCTCTCTCTGCTCTCTTCTCTCTGTTCTCTCTCCCTCCGCCTTCTCTGTTCTCTGATCTCTCTGCCCTCTCTCTTCTCTCTGCTCTCTATGCTCTTCTGCTCTCTCTTTTCTCTGCTCTCTCTCTGTTCTCTGCTCTCTCTCTCCCTCTGCTCTCTCTCTCTCTCACTCTGCCCTCTCTCTGTTCTCTGCTCTCTCTCTTTTCTCTACTCTTCCTGCTCTCTCTCTGTTCTCTACCCTCACTCTTCTCTCTGCTCTCTATCTCTGCTCTCTCCCTCTCTCGCTCTGCTCTCTCTCGCTGCTCACTCAGCCTGCTCTCTCTCTGTTCTCTGCTCTCTCTCTGCTCTCTGTTCTCTCTTTTCTCTGCTCTCTCTCTGCTCGCTCTCTGCCCTCTCTGCTCTCTCTTTGCCCTCTGCTCTCTGCTCTCTCTCTCTGCTCTCTGTTCTCTCTACTCTCTCTCTCTCCCTCTGCTCTCTGTTCTCTCTCTCTCTCCCTCTGCTCTTTCTGCTCTCTCTGCACTCAGCTCTCTCTGCTCTCTCTGCTCTTTCTCTCTGCTCTCCCTCTCTAATCTCTGCGCTCTGTGCTCTCTCTCCCTCTACTCTCTCTGCTCTCTCTCTGCTCTCTCTCTCTCTGCTGTGCAGCTCTTTCTCTTTTCTCTGCTCTCTGCTCTCTTTCTGCTCTCTGTTCTCTGCTCTCTCTGCTCTCTCTCTTCTCTCTGTTCTCTGCTCTCTCTCTCTGCTATCTGCTCTCTCTGCTCTGCTGCTCTCTCTCTTTTCTCTGATCTCTCTCTTTCTGTTCTCTGCTCTCTCTACCCTCTCTCTCTCTGCTCTCTGCCTCTCTATGCTCTCTCAGCCTGCTCTCCGGTCTCTCCCTCTCTCTCTAATGCTCTCTGCTCTCTCAGCCTGCTCTCTGCTCTCTCTCTCCCTCTCTCGCTCTGCTCTCTCTGTTCTCTCTCTCTCTCTCTGCTCTCTCTCTGGCAGAGATTACAGCCTGGAGTCTTCTTGGGTATGACGCTACAAGCTTGGCTCACCTGTATTTGGGGAGTTTCTCCCATTCTTCTCTGCAGATCCTCTCAAGCTCTGTCAGGTTGGATGGGGAACGTCGCTGCACAGCTATTTTCAGGTCTCCAGAGATGTTAGATCGGGTTCAAGTCTGGGCTCTGGCTGGGCCACTCAGGGACATTCAGAGACTTGTCCCGAATCCACTCCTGCATTGTCTTGGCTGTGTGCTTAGGATCGTTGACCTGTTGGAAGGTGAACCTTCACCCCAGTCTGTGTATACTATACTGGGAGGGTAGATAGTTAGAATAGAGGGAAAGAGAGCGAGAGGGAGGGTAGAGAGTCAGAACAGAGGGAAAGAGAGAGAGAGGGAGGTTAGAGAGTCAGAACAGAGGGAAAGAGAGAGAGGGAGGGTAGAGAGTCAGAACAGAGAGAAAGAGAGAGAGAGGGATGGTAGAGAGTCAGAACAGAGGGAAAGAGAGAGAGAGGGAGGGTAGAGAGAGGGCTCAGTTCTATGGGTATCTCATGCATAGGCGGAAATCCCAGAGGGGACGGGGGACACACGACCCCCCCATCCTGGGAAAATATGATTTGTCCCACCCAATATATCACTGTAAACATAACTATGTAATTTCAATAATATTAATAATACGCAATGAAAGCACTTATGCTGATTATAGACACTTAATAGCGCGTTTTTAAATTTCAAAAGATTGCGACCCCCGCCCTTTTCCTCACAATGGTTTGATCCACTGCCAGTTCCTCAGTTGCCAGGTAACAGAGGGTTCGTCTCTACTGTGTGAAAGGCGCTCAATGCACGTAACTGACGTGAGGTTTATCTAGTCAATCGGCCATAGCAATGTGTTTTTTATGTTGGCAGGGTTCACACATACACACACTAGCTGAATTTGCAGAGCTGGCACGCAAACTAAAGTAAACATTAACCATCATGCTAGCTAGTACCTATTCCATTTATGTGGCGTCGTCAGATGGAATCTTTGCTATCGTCCGTTTATTCCAAGATCAGCATGCAGCTGGAGTGCTTCAAAGTCCCTGTGATAAGGTTAGCGATAAACTGAAGTCCAAACTGAACAGAACTACACTCTCTTATACCATTGTCTCAAATATATTTAACGGTCTCGTTGTAAAAGTTAAATTGTCGCTATGGGACTTTGAAGCACATGTGTGCCGATCTTGGAGTAAACTGACGATAGCAAAAATGATAGCAAACACCACAGAAACGGAATTGGTGCTCGCTAGCTTTGCAAATGCAGCTATTGTTGGAAGCCAGCCAATATGAAACAAACTATATTAAAATGACGAAAGGTTGCAGCATATGTTGTGTAAATGGTGAACTCATACAGCTGTCAACTCTTGTCACTGCAATCCGTTTCACATTTGCTAGTTACGTTTTAGATCGAAGCCCATATAGAATGATAGAAGATAAGATGATAGAAGCCCATCTCCTACTGTAAATAACCTACACACTGTGTGTGTGTGTGTAGCCAGCCAGCCAGGTAGACAAATGGCAGAAAAAAGAAAAAAGACGGACATCAGAGTATTTTTCAGTACACCAAAACGCTAAGCAAGAACCCTAGTAGCCTAATATCTCAAAGACGAGTTGATAAAATGTTCATAAGAAAGAAGTGAAATGCTAATGGAAATGTTTCACAATGATGTCATTAGGCAGAGCAGTTAACAGATGGCACACAGACAGCAGAGTTGGGGACAGATATGCAGGGACAGACTGGCAGAGACAGACTGGCAGAGACAGACTGGCAGGGACAGACTGGCAGAGACAGGGAGTCTCAGGTAAGTTTGTTGAGTCTTTGTTTGGCAACATTATGAAAGGTTCTCCATTTTTTAGACTTGTAAAATAGGGACATAATTGGACAATGCCATGGATTCCCCCACTCTCAACTTAAACTGGTGACTGAACCAAGATTAGTTTAAGGCAATGTTATTGCTGTTGTGATTAATTGTGTAGTTTTGGGTACCGGTAGTTAGGAGTACAGCAAACACCTTATTTCTTTTCTAGGAGACAGACTGTGAGTCAGTGAGGGTGGTGAAAGGGAAAGAGCCAGGGAGAGAGACTTCAGAGAACAATGTCACAGCCACGGCAGGACCAGGTGTCACCCTTGTTGCCAGCAGCACCAGTATAGGGGACAGTGGCACAGCATTGTCCAGTTACCTCAGTGATGGCACAAAGCTATATCAGCCACACCCACAATTTATAGAACCGCAAACTCTTGCCAACAGAGTGCTGACGTTTCAAGAGAGATGGTTTCGCGATTTCCCCTGGCTACATTATAATCCATCAGTAAAAGGAGTGTTGTGTTTTCACTGGAGCCAAGGGTTTTCAAGCCAGCCATCTTTTGGCCAAAGAGCAGATGCTGCCTTCATTAGTGCAGGATTTAGGAACTGGAGAAAAGCCTTTGAAACATTCACAGCACATCAAAACTGCCAAACCCACCGCCACTTTGTAACTGTAACAGCACACCAGCTAAATCCAATCAGTGTCCAGTTATCCAGCGCGTGGGGTAAACAGCAGGAGGACGCAAGGCATTGCTTGATGACAATTGTTAGTTCGGTGCGGCATGTAGTAAGACAGGGACAAGCCTTTAGAGGCCACACGGATGACAGTGGGAATTTATACCAGATTTTGAAACTTAGGGCAGAAGAGGATGATCCCATTTTACTGAAGTGGTTAACCACAATGTACAAAGGCCCCAAAGCACGGAATGAAATTCTGAACATCATGGCCAATACAGTCATTCGAGCCATTGCAGCTGAGATTAGGTCTCTTCCGATTGTACAATTTTCATTAATTGTTGATGGTACTCAAGATGTCTCTGGTGCTGAACAGGAGAGTGTCTGTCTGCGTTATGTTGATCATGACCTTGTCCCTCACGAGGAGTTTATTGGGCTATACAGGGTGTCGGAGACAACAGGCGAGGGCATTGGGCTGTACAGGGTGTCGGAGACAACAGGCGAGGGCATTGGACTGTACAGGGTGTTGGAGACAACAGACGAGAGCATTGGGCTATACAGGGTGTCGGGGACAACAGGCGAGGGCATTGGGCTGTACAGGGTGTCGGAGACAACAGGCGAGGGCATTGGGCTGTACAGGGTGTCGGAGACAACAGGCGAGGGCATTGGGCTGTACAGGGTGTCGGAGACAACAGGCGAGGGCATTGGGCTGTACAGGGTGTCGGAGACAACAGGCGAGGGCATTGGGCTATACAGGGTGTCGGGGACAACAGGCGAGGGCATTGGGCTGTACAGGGTGTCGGAGACAACAGGCGAGGGCATTGGGCTATACAGGGTGTCGGGGACAACAGGCGAGGGCATTGGGCTGTACAGGGTGTCGGAGACAACAGGCGAGGGCATTGGGCTGTACAGGGTGTCGGAGACAACAGGCGAGAGCATTGGGCTGTACAGGGTGTCGGAGACAACAGGCGAGGGCATTGGGCTATACAGGGTGTCGGAGACAACAGGCGAGGGCATTGGGCTGTACAGGGTGTTGGAGACAACAGGCGAGGGCATTGGGCTGTACAGGGTGTCGGAGACAACAGGCGAGGGCATTGGACTGTACAGGGTGTCGGAGACAACAGGCGAGGGCATTGGGCTGTACAGGGTGTCGGAGACAACAGGCGAGGGCATTGGACTGTACAGGGTGTCGGAGACAACAGGCGAGGGCATTGGACTGTACAGGGTGTCGGAGACAACAGGCGAGGGCATTGGGCTGTACAGGGTGTCAGAGACAACAGGCGAGGGCATTGGGCTGTACAGGGTGTCGGAGACAACAGGCGAGGGCATTGGGCTGTACAGGGTGTCAGAGACAACAGGCGAGGGCATTGGGCTGTACAGGGTGTCGGAGACAACAGGCGAGGGCATTGGGCTGTACAGGGTGTCGGAGACAACAGGCGAGGGCATTGGGCTGTACAGGGTGTCGGAGACAACAGGCGAGGGCATTGGGCTGTACAGGGTGTCGGAGACAACAGGCGAGGGCATTGGACTGTACAGGGTGTCGGAGACAACAGGCGAGGGCATTGGACTGTACAAGGTGTCGGAGACAACAGGCGAGGGCATTGGGCTGTACAGGGTGTCGGAGACAACAGGCGAGGGCATTGGGCTATACAGGGTGTCGGAGACAACAGGCGAGGGCATTGGGCTATACAGGGTGTTGGAGACAACAGGCGAGGGCATTGGGTTGTACAGGGTGTCGGAGACAACAGGCGAGGGCATTGCGAAAGTGGCAACTGATGTGTTGTTGAGGCTCAATCTGCCCATGTCTGGCTTACGTGGGCAGAGTTACGATGGTGCCTCAAACATGGCAGGAAAATACACAGGTGCACAGGCAATTGTGAGAAGGCAGCAGCCATTAGCCCTCTATGTCCATTGTGGAGCACACTGTGTAAATCTGATTACACAGGCTGGCTGCTCAGCCTCCCCACTGATCCGGGATTCCCTTTCTTGGGTCCATCAGTTAGGTGTCCTCTATGGACAGTCAGGAAAGTTTAAGAGCATGTTTGAATCAATTGTCACGTCCAAAGATACAAATCTGACCACCCTGAAACCCCTATGTCCAACAAGGTGGACTGTGCGGAATACTGCTATTAGAGCTGTGCTAGGGCAGTATGAGCGGGTACTAAGCAGCCTAGAGGAGATGGCAAAAACTGCATCCAAGACAGCTTCAACTGCCAGTGGCTTATTCGAGCACTTCAGCAAAGGCAAGACTGTGTTGGGCCTCACACTTGCCTCTGTTGTTCTTGGAGAGCTTGAATGTCTAAACATTTCACTGCAGAAGAAAACTCAGACTGTCTCTGGTATGCAGGCTGCAGTCGAGTGTGTGCGGTCATCTCTTAGGGGCACGAGAAATGACAAAAGCTACTGTTGACTGTATGAGAAAGCAACAACATTGATTGACTCTATTGAATCCATTGAGACTCACTCAAGATGATTTCCTGTCAAAGCAGTGGATCACTATAGGGCAGACATTTTTAAAGTGTTGGATGGTGTGGAGGTTCAGTTTGGCGACCGTTTTGACCAGGACAGTCTAAACGTCCTGCAAAAGTTGGAAAGAGCGCTTCTCACGGGGGAGTTGGATGAGTCTCTAGATCAGTACCCTGAGCTGAACATAGATTCTCTTTCAGTGCAGATCCCTCTCTTTCACAACAAATACCCCTGTAGCAGCAGTGGAGAGGCAGCAGAGGTCCTCAGGAGGCTTCCAGTGGAGGTGCGGGGGTTGTTTGACCAAGTTGAGGTGCTGATCAGAATTTTGTTTGTGGTGCCAGTGTCTTCATGTGAGGCTGAGAGGAGTTTCAGTGCACTCCGCAGGTTAAAGACTTGGCTACGGGCTAGCATGGGCCAAGAGAGACTGAACGGCGTAGTTGTCTGTAATGTACATAAAGACAGGCTGGACAGTCTCAAGAGGGAAAATATCTGCCAGCAATTTGTTGGATCCATTGAAACCCGCAAACATATGTTCAGTTCTTTTGTTCAGTAGTGTGTATAGCAGTGGTTCTCAACCTTTTTTGGGTACTGGAACCCCTGCATATTTTGAGGCAAGGCAGGCAAGGTTTTGAGCGGTCCTCAGGGACCTCCACTCTATATTATATGTAAACTTACTGGAAACCTTGTGGTACTGACTACATTCATTACACTTTTTTATTTCACGGACCCCTTGCAATTAGTCCATGGACCCCTGTTTGAGAACCCCTGGTGTAATTGATATTTGTTCTTTTGTTTAGTAGTTTTCAGTACACCTACAAATTATTTATTTCATGTTATTTTATTTAAAATGGCATACTTTGTGTGACATACTTGTCCATAGCTGCTGTTTGAAGAGTTGAGACACTGACTGAAGGATATTTTGGTGGATTTATTTGGGTTTTTCATTGAAGTAGTTATTTTGCTTTTAGAACTGTACTTATTTTAAGCTTTTTGTTCTTGTAAAGATATTGTAGTAGACTCAGGCCAGTGGCACATATTTAATGACTATATAAATGTAGCAGAAAAAGTCAAATTAAAAGGTCAATTCAATACGGAGACCAACTTTGTGATGGTTCTCAATGGAGATTCTTTTAGATGTGATCACACCATGTTCATTGTATTTATGAAAACTACACCCATACAGTGTACAGTACCATTACCACCTACTGGCCTTTCTTGATATTGCTGGTTGTAAGTACAAATACCTGCATACATACTGGACTGGTAATGAGCACTGCTATAACTATTATTATTATTAGTATTATAATGATTTAAACATTTGAACAAGTTGGGACAACCCTTCAGTTAACTACTGTACCTATCAATTATCCAGTTGTAGGAATTATGGTTCCTCAATATACATGTAACATATTACAACGTAGGCTATGTGTTACAGCACTACTTTTGGTGTCCCCCTCAGGAATTGCTCTTGAGAAAATGTCATGTAATTGTCCCCTCCAAAGTTGATATCCGATTTTCGCCCCTGCTTCCTTGATGTTTAGAACAGCTGTCTCTGCACATCTGTCTGAATAAACGGACCCCTTCAGAGAGCTGCTATTTTTCTGGAACGTTTCACTTGCAATGATTGTGATGTGTGGTTGTTTTTGCCGACTTTAGTTGAATGCAAAGTCAGTGTGTAGTTGAATGGAAACGTTTAGTTGAATGTAAAGTCAGTGTGTAGTTGAATGGAAACGTTTAGTTGAATGGAAACGTTTAGTTGAATGGAAACGTGTAGTTGAATGGAAACGTTTAGTTGAATGGAAACGTTTAGTTGAATGGAAGTCAGTGTGTAGTTGAATGGAAACGTTTAGTTGAATGGAAACGTGTAGTTGAATGCAAAGTCAGTGTGTAGTTGAATGGAAACGTTTAGTTGAATGGAAACGTGTAGTTGAATGCAAAGTCAGTGTGTAGTTGAATGGAAACGTTTAGTTGAATGGAAGTCAGTGTGTAGTTGAATGGAAACGTTTAGTTGAATGGAAACGTTTAGTTGAATGTAAAGTCAGTGTGTAGTTGAATGGAAACGTTTAGTTGAATGTAAAGTCAGTGTGTAGTTGAATGGAAACGTTTAGTTGAATGGAAACGTTTAGTTGAATGGAAACGTTTAGTTGAATGGAAACGTTTAGTTGAATGGAAGTCACTAAATGTAGTTCAGTTTGTAGAGCGTGGCGCTTGCAATGCCAGGATAGTGGGTTTGATTCCCGGGACCACCCGTACGTTAAATGCCAGGATAGTGGGTTTGATTCCCGGGACCACCCGTACGTTAAATGCCAGGATAGTGGGTTTGATTCCCGGGACCACCCGTACGTTAAATGCCAGGATAGTGGGTTTGATTCCCGGGACCACCCGTACGTTAAATGCCAGGATAGTGGGTTTGATTCCCGGGACCACCCGTACGTTAAATGCCAGGATAGTGGGTTTGATTCCCGGGACCACCCGTACGTTAAATGTATGTTTTGGATAAAAGCTTCTTCTAAATGGCTGATGATGATTATTATTAAGTTCATGTACATGCTTCTCTCCCTCTGTCCCATATTCTACATGAGGAAGAAGGTACAGAAAGACCTGGCTGATCAGGAGAAGCTGGTGTCCCGCTGTGGATTGTGAGAGACAAACCCCACAGTCTCCATATCCACCGGCTCCCCTCTCCTTTTATTAAAGTTAACCTTTATTTAACTAGGCAAGTTAGTGAAGAACACATCCTTATTTACAATGACAGCCTACCAGGGAACAGTGGGTGAACTGCCTAGTTCAGGGGCAGAACAACAGATTCTTACCTTTAGGTTACTGGCCCAACTCTCTAACCACTAGGCTACCTCCTCTACTTCTCTTCCTGCTGGAAAGGATTTGTACTGTATTTTCTTCTGGTAAAAATGCTAAATGTTACACTTATTTTCTTGAAATATGAATAAATAAATGTCATATTTTTGTAGAAATGTGTCTTGTCATTGTTGTCTGTCTTCAGTCTAGAAGATCTCAGTTGCATTGAACCAAAAGAGGTTGTGGTTTTGTACTATTCTGAGTACTAAACGTTGTGTAGTGCTCATTTAGTGATAACCGATGTGTTACTGTTGTCTGAGGTAAAGCAGCAGGTCATTTAGTGATAACCGATGTGTTACTGTTGTCTGAGGTAAAGCAGCAGGTCATTTAGTGATAACCGATGTGTTACTGTTGTCTGAGGTAAAGCAGCAGGTCATTTAGTGATAACCGATGTGTTACTGTTGTCTGAGGTAAAGCAGTAGGTCATTTAGTGATAACCGATGTGTTACTGTTGTCTGAGGTAAAGCAGTAGGTCATTTAGTGATAACCGATGTGTTACTGTTGTCTGAGGTAAAGCAGCAGGTCATTTAGTGATAACCGATGTGTTACTGTTGTCTGTGGTAAAGCAGCAGGTCATTTAGTGATAACCGATGTGTTACTGTTGTCTGTGGTAAAGCAGTAGGTCATTTAGTGATAACCGATGTGTTACTGTTGTCTGAGGTAAAGCAGTAGGTCATTTAGTGATAACCGATGTGTTACTGTTGTCTGTGGTAAAGCAGTAGGTCATTTAGTGATAACCGATGTGTTACTGTTGTCTGTGGTAAAGCAGTAGGTCATTTAGTGATAACCGATGTGTTACTGTTGTCTGTGGTAAAGCAGTAGGTCATTTAGTGATAACCGATGTGTTACTGTTGTCTGTGGTAAAGCAGTAGGTCATTTAGTGATAACCGATGTGTTACTGTTGTCTGAGGTAAAGCAGTAGGTCATTTAGTGATAACCGACGTATTACTGTTGTCTGTGGTAAAGCAGCAGGTCATTTAGTGATAACCGACGTGTTACTGTTGTCTGAGGTAAAGCAGCAGGTCATTTAGTGATAACCGATGTGTTACTGTTGTCTGAGGTAAAGCAGCAGGTCATTTAGTGATAACCGATGTGTTACTGTTGTCTGAGGTAAAGCAGTAGGTCATTTAGTGATAACCGATGTGTTACTGTTGTCTGAGGTAAAGCAGCAGGTCATTTAGTGATAACCGATGTGTTACTGTTGTCTGAGGTAAAGCAGTAGGTCATTTAGTGATAACCGATGTGTTACTGTTGTCTGTGGTAAAGCAGTAGGTCATTTAGTGATAACCGATGTGTTACTGTTGTCTGAGGTAAAGCAGCAGGTCATTTAGTGATAACCGACGTGTTACTGTTGTCTGAGGTAAAGCAGCAGGTCATTTAGTGATAACCGATGTGTTACTGTTGTCTGAGGTAAAGCAGCAGGTCATTTCTTTCCTCTGCTTCACTTCTAACAGGCTACATTTCAGGCTCCTATTGGGGCCAAACATCATCCAAAACACACTGAATCTGAGTTAGTAGAGTCACCAACTTCATGTGGTCATTGCCTTGTAAGGAACATTGGACTAAATATTAAAGATTTGACGACTTCAATACACTCCAAGCCCATGTTTCCCAACTCCGGTCCTCGAGTACCTCCGGGGCAACAACATAACGTGTGCTGTTGGGAGTAGGCTACTCTGGGACCGGAGTTGGGAAACACTGCTCTAAGTGAATTGGTCAGAATACTGATGACTTCTTCAAATGGGGGAACTAGATACATAACGTGCTTTCATTTATAAACTGTGAAACAGACATGCATGAAAATACCCTCAAATAAAAGGTGACTTAAACTGTCTCCTCACATTAAATATTTGATCTCAAATGCAAAATGCTGGAGTATAGAACCAAATGTACAATTGTAGCTTTATTGTCAAAATACATATGAGGACTGTATATTCATTTAAATTCCCTCTACTCAGTCTCCCTGCTTCTGCTCCTAACCTGTCATGTATATAAATAGTCAATAGGAATTAAGGTTGTGTGTTTTTACCTCTATCTGGTCCAGAAGGTTGTCTGTTTATACCTCTATCTGGTCTAGAAGGTTGTGTGTTTATACCTCTATCTGGTCCAGAAGGTTGTGTGTTTATTCCTCTATCTGGTCTAGAAGGTTGTGTGTTTATACCTCTATCTGGTCCAGAAGGTTGTGTGTTTATACCTCTATCTGGTCTAGAAGGTTGTGTGTTTATACCTCTATCTGATCAAGAAGGTTGTGTGTTTATACCTCTATCTGGTCCAGAAGGTTGTGTGTTTATTCCTCTATCTGGTCTAGAAGGTTGTGTGTTTATACCTCTATCTGGTCCAGAAGGTTGTGTGTTTATACCTCTATCTGGTCCAGAAGGTTGTGTGTTTATTCCTCTATCTGGTCTAGAAGGTTGTGTGTTTATACCTCTATCTGGTCCAGAAGGTTGTGTGTTTATACCTCTATCTGATCCAGAAGGTTGTGTGTTTATACCTCTATCTGATCTAGAAGGTTTTGTGTTTATACCTCTATCTGATCCAGAAGGTTGTGTGTTTATACCTCTATCTGATCCAGAAGGTTGTGTGTTTATACCTCTATCTGATCTAGAAGGTTGTGTGTTTATACCTCTATCTGATCTAGAAGGTTGTGTGTTTATACCTCTATCTGGTCTAGAAGGTTGTGTGTTTATACCTCTATCTGATCCAGAAGGTTGTGTGTTTATACCTCTATCTGATCCAGAAGGTTGTGTGTTTATACCTCTATCTGATCTAGAAGGTTGTGTGTTTATACCTCTATCTGGTCTAGAAGGTTGTGTGTTTATACCTCTATCTGGTCTAGAAGGTTGTGTGTTTATACCTCTATCTGATCCAGAAGGTTGTGTGTTTATACCTCTATCTGATCCAGAAGGTTGTGTGTTTATACCTCTATCTGATCCAGAAGGTTGTGTGTTTATACCTCTATCTGATCTAGAAGGTTGTGTGTTTATACCTCTATCTGATCTAGAAGGTTGTGTGTTTATACCTCTATCTGGTCTAGAAGGTTGTGTGTTTATACCTCTATCTGGTCTAAAAGGTTGTGTTTATACCTCTATCTGGTCTAGAAGGTTGTGTGTTTATACCTCTATCTGATCTAGAAGGTTGTGTGTTTATACCTCTATCTGGTCTAGAAGGTTGTGTGTTTATACCTCTATCTGGTCTAGAAGGTTGTGTGTTTATACCTCTATCTGGTCTAAAAGGTTGTGTGTTTATACCTCTATCTGATCCAGAAGGTTGTGTGTTTATAGAGAGGAGACTCTGTAGGACAGAGTGCCGGCTGACCAGTCCAGATACACTCCTAGTCTGTGCGTGGAGGGGTCCCTAAAGGGGGGGGGGGGGGTTTAATAACAGTGTTTGCTGTGTTTGGGTCCAGTGTGAGATCACAGGCATCTGTAGACCAGAGGTAAGAGAGGATCAGCTGCATTAAATCACGAGTCTATTGAATGGCAAACTATTTTAAGAGAGAGCAGAGAAAAGAGAGCAGAGAGAGAGAGAAGAGAGAGGGCACAGAGAGCAGAGAGCAGAGAGAGAGATCAGAGACGGAGAGATAGCAGAGGGAGAGAGATAGAGAGAGCAGAGTGAGAGAGACAACCGAGAGAGCAGAGTGCAGAGAGAGAGCAGAGAGGGCAGAGAGAGAGCAGAGCGAGCAGAGAAAAGAGAGAGCAGCAGAGCAGAGAGAGCAGAGGGAGAGAGAGAGAGCAGGCTGAGAGAGCAGAGAGTGAAAGAGCAGAGAGAAGAGAGAGGGCAGAGAGAGCAGAGAGAGCGAGCAGAGAGAGAGCAGAGAGAGTAGAGAAAAGAGAGAGAGCAGAGCGAGCAGAGGGAGAGAGAAAGAGAGAGCAGAGAACAGAGAGAGCAGAGAGACCAGAGAAAAGAGAGAGCGGCAGAGCAGAGAGAGAGAGAGCAGAGAGAGCAGGAAAAGCGGAGAGCAGAGAAAAGATAGAGAGCAGAGCAGAGAGAGCAGAGAACAGAGAGCAGAGCAGAGGGAGAAAGAGAGAGCAGAGAGAGCAGGGAAAGCGGAGAGCAGAGAGAGAGCAGAGAGCGAGAGAGCAGAGAGAGAGCAGAGAGAGAGCAGAGCAGAGCGAGCAGAGAGAGAGAAGAGAACAGAGAGAAGATAGAGCAGAGAGAGAGAAGACAGAGCAGAGAGGGAGCGAGAGTAGACGGAGAGAGAAAGAGAGAGCAGAGAACAGAGAGTGAGAGAGAAGACAGAAGAGAGAGGGCAGAGAGAGCAGAGTGAGAGAGAACAGAGAGGGCAGAGAAAGAGAGCAGAGAGGGCAGGGAGCAGAGAGCGAGCAGAGAAAAGAGAGAGAGAGCATAGCAGAGAGCAGAGGGAGAGAGCAGAGAGAGCAGGGAAAGCGGAGAGCGAGAGAGCAGAGAGAGAGCAAGAGAGCAGAGAGAGACCAGAGAGAGAGAGCAGAGAGGGCAGAGAGTGAGCAGAGAGGGCAGAAAAAGAGAGCAGAGAGGGCAGAGAGAGAGAGAAGAGAGAAGGCAGAGAGGGAGCGAGAGTAGAGGGAGAGAGAAAGAGAGAGCAGAGAACAGAGAGTGAGAGAGCAGACAGAAGAGAGAGGGCAGAGAAAGAGAGCAGAGAGGGCAGAGAGGGCAGGGAGCAGAGAGCGAGCAGAGAGAGCAGAGAAAAGAGAGAGAGAGCATAGCAGAGAGCAGAGGGAGAGAGCAAAGAGAGCAGGGAAAGCGGAGAGCGAGAGAGCAGAGAGAGAGCAAGAGAGCAGAGAGAGAGCAGAGAGTGAGAGAGCAGAGAGAGAGCGAGCAGAGAGGGCAGAGAGTGAGCAGAGAGGGCAGAAAAAGAGAGCAGAGAGGGCAGAGAGAGAGAAGAGAGAGGGCAGAGAGAGCAGAGAGGGAGCGAGAGTAGAGGGAGAGAGAAAGAGAGAGCAGAGAACAGAGAGTGAGAGAGCAGACAGAAGAGAGAGGGCAGAGCGAGAGAGCAGAGAGGGCAGAGAAAGAGAGCAGAGAGCGAGCAGAGAGAGCAGAGAAAAGAGAGAGAGAGCATAGCAGAGAGCAGAGGGAGAGAGCAGAGAGAGCAGAGAAGGCGGAGAGCGAGAGAGCAGATAGAGAGCAAGAGAGCAGAGAGATAGCAGAGAGAGAGCAGAGAGTGAGCAGAGAGGGCAGAAAAAGAGAGCAGAGAGGGCAGAGAGCAGAGAAAAGAGAGAGCGCAGCAGAGCAGAGAGAGCAGAGAGAGAGAGAGAACAGAGAGGGCATAGAAAGAGAGCAGAGAGGGCAAATAGCAGAGAGCGAGCAGAGAAAAGAGAGCGGCAGAGCAGAGAGAGCAGAGAACAGAGAGAGCAGAGAGGGCAGAGAGCAGGCTGAGAGCAGAGAGAGCAGAGAAAAGAGAGAGAGCAGCAGAGCAGAGAGCAGATAGCAGAGAAGAGAGCAGGGGGAGCGAGAGAGCAGAGTAGAGAGCAGAGGGAGAGAGAGAGCAGAGAGAAGAGAGCAGAGAGAAGAGAGCAGAGAGAGAGCAGAGAGAGAGCAGAGAGAGAGCAGAGAGCGAGCAGAGAGAGAGAGCAGAGAACAGAGAGAAGAGAGCAGAGAGAGAGAAGAGAGAGGGCAGAGAGAGCAGAGTGAGAGAGACAACAGAGGGCAGAGAGAACAGAGAGCGAGAGAGAGCAGCGAGAGAGAGCAGAGAGAGAGCGCAGAGAGAACAGAGAGCGAGTGAGAGCAGAGAGAGAGAGCGAGAGCAGAGAGAGAGAGAGAGAGCAGAGGGAGAGAGAGAAGAGCAGAGAGAGCAGAGGGAGAGAGAGAGATCAGAGAACAGAGAGAGCAGAGAGAGAGAGAGAGAAGAGAGAGGGCAGAGAGAGAAGAGAGAGAGATCAGAGAGGGAGAGAGAGAGCAGAGTGAGAGAGACAACAGAGAGGGCAGAGAGAGAGAGAGAGAGAGCAGAGAGCAGGCTGAGAGAGCATTGCGAGTAGAGAGAGCAGGGAAAGCAGAGAGCAGAAAGAGAGAGAGAAGAGAGCAGAGAGGGAGAGAGCAGAGAGAGGGAGAGAGCAGAGAAAAGAGAGAGAGCAGAGAACAGAGGGAGAGAGAGAGCAGAGCAGAGAGAGCAGAGAACAGAGAGAAGAGAGAGCAGAGGGAGAGAGAAAGAGAGAGAAGAGAGCAGAGAGGGAGCAGAGTGAGAGAGAGAGAGAACAGAGAGGGCAGAGAGAGCAGTGAAAAGAGAGAGCAGGGAGAGCAGTGAAAAGAGAGAGAGAGAGCATAGCAGAGAGAGCAGGGAAAGCGGAGAGCAGAGAGCGAGAGAGCACAGAGAAAGCAGAGAGTGAGCAGAGAGGGCAGAAAAAGAGAGCAGAGAGGGCAGAGAGCAGAGAGAGAGAGCAGAGAGTGAGCAGAGAACAGAGAGAGAGCAGAGAGAGAGAGAGAGCAGCAGAGCAGAGAGAACAGAGAGGGCAGAGAAAGATTGCAGAGAACAGAGAGCAGAGAGAGAGCAGAGAGAGAGTGAACTCTGTTGCTATAGTGACCCTGCATCACAACACAATTTGTTTAATTCAATTTCACATATTTAATTGTTTTGTATTTCATTTCATATTAGTTTCATGTTTCAACCAGTCGCAGGTTAACGTCAACCTGACAGAGGAAACGTAACATCAATAACCAAACTGTTTTCACAATTAACATGCTTTTCTTGTTTCAAGTCTGTTTTATTATGAAAAGTACAATATATCCTTGTATACTTGTACAACTATGGAGCGTATGTCCATATATAATTATACAAGTTGTTATTCAACATGAAATACAACAAATGATCACATTGGTATTTTAACAGTGTTATTGTCACAATTATAGGAAGACACGCATGTGTGTGTGTGTGTGTGTGTGTCCCGTGTGTCCACTGTGTGTGTGTGTGTTTGTTTGTCCTGTGTGTGTGTGTGTGTGTCCTGTGTGTCCAGTGTGTGTGTGTGTTTGTCGAATGTGTGTGTGTGTGTGTCCAGTGTGCGTTTGTCTAGTGTGTGTGTGTTTGTCCAGTGTGTGTGTGTGTGTATCTGTCCAGTGTGTGTGTCCAGTGTGTGTGTGTGTGTGTGTGTGTGTGTGTGTGTGTGTGTGTGTGTATCTGTCCAGTGTGTGTATCCAGTGTGTGTGTGTGTGTGTGTGTGTGTATCTGTCCAGTGTCCAGTGTGTGTGTGTGTGTGTGTGTGTCCAGTGTGTGTGTGTATGTGTCCTGTGTGTGTGTATGTGTCCTGTGTGTGTGTGTGTGTGTGTGTGTGTGTGTGTGTGTGTGTGTGTGTGTGTGTGTGTGTCCAGTCTGTGTGTGTGTGTGTCCAGTCTGTGTGTGTGTGTGTGTGTGTGTGTGTCCAGTGTGTGTGTCCAGTGTGTGTGTGTATGTGTCCTGTGTGTGTGTGTGTGTGTCCAGTGTGTGTGTGTGTGTGTGTGTGTGTGTGTGTGTGTGTGTGTGTGTGTGTGTGTGTGTGTGTGTGTGTGTGTGTGTGTGTGTGTGTGTGTGTGTGTGTCAGGTTATTATTTACAGGGACACTGAGTTACCATCATACCAAACCCCAAACCCTGGATAGAGGGGCTCAGTGAATGTGGAGGTGAATGTGACCAGGTGGGTCAGTGTGTCAGAGGAGGCTCTATAGAAGGACAGAGTGCCGGCTGACCAGTCCAGATACACTCCTACTCTGTGGGGGCTGGAGGGGCGGACGTCTATGGTAGTGGGATTATTATTGTGCCTGGCAATGTAACGGTTGTCAGTGCAGACCAGACTCCAGGACTTGTCATTGTATCCAAGATAACAGTCATCACCCCTTCCTCTCCTGCTGATTCCTTTATATGTCACTCCTATAACAGCCCATTCCCCACCCCACTCTACCTCCCAGTAACAGCGCCTAGTCAGACCCTCTCTACACAGCACCTGTTCACAGTCCTCAAATCTCTCTGGGTGATCAGGATACAGCTGCTTCTCTCTCCTACATGTCACCTTTCTGTTCTCCTCAGACAGAGAGAGGAGTCTGTTTACTGTGTTTGGGTCCAGTGTGAGATCACAGACATCTGATGGATGAAACCAGACACAATATTAGAAATCATCATCATTCACATTACAATGTTAACTCACTTTTCACTAATTCATTTAATGTAGATGTTTCTTGTCACGTTCCTGACCTGTTTTATGTTATTTTTGTATGTGTTAGTTGGTCAGGACGTGAGTTTGGGTGGGCATTCTATGTTGTCTGTTTCTATGTTGGTTTAAGGGTTGCCTGGTATGGCTCTCAATTAGAGGCAGGTGTTTGGCGTTCCTCTAATTGAGAGTCATATTTAGGTAGGTTGTTTCACAGTGTTCGTTGTGGGTGGTTGTCTCCTGTTTCAGTGTTTGTCGCACCATACGGGACTGTTCGGTATGTTTGTACATCGTCATTTTTGTGTAGTCTATTTTTCCCTGTTCGTGCGTTCTTCGTGTTTTATTGTAAGTTCGTATGTCTAGGTTTGTCTACACATCCGTTTTTTGTTATTTTGTTAGTTTATGCAAGTCTAGTTCGTTTTCTGTCTTAGTTGTTTGGTCGTGTCTTCATTAATAAAGAGAAGATGGCTTATTTTCCACATGCTGCGCCTTGGTTCAATCACTACTCCTCCTCTTCGGTTGAAGAGGAGGAGGACTACCGTAACAGAACCACCCACCAATCCAGAACCAAGCAGCATAAGTTCGAGCAGTGGAACACGCAACAGGAGAGGCTTAATTATTTGGAGAAATGGACATGGGAGGAAGACCTAGAAGGCAAAGGACCCTGGGCGCAGCCAGGAGAATATCGCCGCCCCAAAGCTGAGCTGGAGGCAGCGAAAGCAGAGAGGCGGCGATATGAGGAGGCAGCTAGGAAGCAAGGCTGGAGACCGGAGAATCAAGCCCAAAACTGCAGATATGAGGGGACGCGTCTAGCACGGAAGCCCGAAAAGCCCGTGAGTACTACCCAAACATTTCTTGGGGGGGGGGGGGCTAAGAGGTAGTGGGTCAAGGGCAGGTAGGAGACCTGCGCCCACTTACCAGGCTAACCGTGGAGAGCGGGAGTACGGGCAGACACCGTGTTACGCAGTAGAGCGCACGGTGTCTCCTGTACGTGTGCATAGCCCAGTGCGGGTTATTCCACCTCCCCGCACTGGTAGGGCTAGATTGAGCATTGAGCCAAGTGCCATGAAGCCGGCTCTACATATCTGGCCACCAGTACATCTCCTTGGGCCGGCTTACATGGCACCAGCCTTACGCATGGTGTCCCCGGTTCGCCTACATAGCCCGGTGCGGGTTATTCCACCTCCCCGCACTGGGCGGGCGAAGGGGGGCATTCAACCAGGTAAGGTTGGGCAGGCTCAGTGCTCAAGAGAGCCAGTACGCCTGCACGGTCCGGTATTTCCGGCGCTACCTCCCCGCCCCAGCCCAGTACCACCAGTGCCTACACCACGCACCAGGCTTCCAGTGCGTCTCCAGAGCCCTGTTCCTCCTCCACGCACTCTCTCTATGGTGCGTGTCTCCAGCCCGGTGCCTCCAGTTCCGGCACCACGCACTAAGCCACCTGTGCGTCTCCAGAGCCCTGTACACACTGTTCCTTCTCCCCGTACTCGTCCTGAGGTGCGTGCACTCAGCCCGGTGCCACCAGTGCCGGTACCACGCCCCAGGCATATAGTACGTTTTGAGAATCCAGTGTGCCCTGTCCCTGCTCCCCGCACTAGGCTTGAAGTGCGTGTCCTTAGCCCGGTGCCTCCAGTTCCGGTACCACGCACCAGGTCTACAGTGCGCCTTATCCGGCCAGAGCCATCCGTCTCCCCAGCGCCATCTGAGCCATCCGTCTCCCCAGCGCCATCTGAGCCATCCGTCTCCCCAGCGCCATCTGAGCCATCCGTCTCCCCAGCGCCATCTGAGCCATCCGTCTCCCCAGCGCCATCTGAGCCATCCGTCTCCCCAGCGCCATCTGAGCCATCCGTCTCCCCAGCGCCGTCTGAGCCATCCGTCTCCCCAGCGCCGTCTGAGCCATCCGTCTCCCCAGCGCCGTCTGAGCCATCCGTCTGCCCAGTGCCGTCTGAGCCATCCGTCTGTCCCGAGCCATTAGAGCCGCCCGTCTGTCCCGAGCCATCAGAGCCGATAGTCAGACAGGATCTGCCAGAGCCGCCAACCAGACAGGATCTGCCAGAGCCGCCAACCAGACAGGATCTGCCAGAGCCGCCAACCAGACAGGATCTGCCAGAGCCGCCAACCAGACAGGATCTGCCAGAGCCGCCAACCAGACAGGATCTGCCAGAGCCGCCAACCAGACAGGATCTGCCAGAGCCGCCAACCAGACAGGATCTGCCAGAGCCGTCAGCGAGCCATGACCGTCCAGAGCCGTCAGCGAGCCATGACCGTCCAGAGCCGTCAGCGAGCCATGACCGTCCAGAGCCGTCAGCGAGCCATGACCGTCCAGAGCCGTCAGCGAGCCATGACCGTCCAGAGCCGTCAGCGAGCCATGACCGTCCAGAGCCGTCAGCGAGCCATGACCGTCCAGAGCCGTCAGCGAGCCATGACCGTCCAGAGCCGTCAGCCAGCCATGACCGTCCAGAGCCGTCAGCCAGCCATGACCGTCCAGAGCCGTCAGCCAGCCATGACCGTCCAGAGCCGTCAGCCAGCCAAGAGCGTCCAGAGCCAGCCAGTCAGGATCCGCCAGTCATTCTGGTGTTGCCCCTCATTCTGGTGTTGCCCCTCATTCTGGTGTTGCCCCTCATTCTGGTGTTGCCCCTCATTCCGGTGTTGCCCCTCATTCCGGTGCTGCTCCTTATCCTGATGATGCCCCTTAATTTAGGTGGGGTTATTTGGAGGGTGGGCATTGTGAGGGGGATAAAGAAGCGGGGATGTATTATGGTGGGATGGGAACCACGCCCAGATCCTGAGCCACCACCGTGGACAGATGCCCACCCAGACCCTCCCCTAGACTTTTGGTGGTGCGTCCGGAGTGCGCACCTTGAGGGGGGGGTTCTGTCACGTTCCTGACCTGTTTTATGTTATTTTTGTATGTGTTAGTTGGTCAGGACGTGAGTTTGGGTGGGCATTCTATGTTGTCTGTTTCTATGTTGGTTTAAGGGTTGCCTGGTATGGCTCTCAATTAGAGGCAGGTGTTTGGCGTTCCTCTAATTGAGAGTCATATTTAGGTAGGTTGTTTCACAGTGTTCGTTGTGGGTGGTTGTCTCCTGTTTCAGTGTTTGTCGCACCATACGGGACTGTTCGGTATGTTTGTACATCGTCATTTTTGTGTAGTCTATTTTTCCCTGTTCGTGCGTTCTTCGTGTTTTATTGTAAGTTCGTATGTCTAGGTTTGTCTACACATCCGTTTTTTGTTATTTTGTTAGTTTATGCAAGTCTAGTTCGTTTTCTGTCTTAGTTGTTTGGTCGTGTCTTCATTAATAAAGAGAAGATGGCTTATTTTCCACATGCTGCGCCTTGGTTCAATCACTACTCCTCCTCTTCGGTTGAAGAGGAGGAGGACTACCGTAACATTTCTAGGTATCAAAAGGAGAAGTTAAGGTAACTTGAGACTTGTTGAATGATCATATGTTATACTGTATGGTGATATAAAACACACTTATTCACATTAATCACACACACACACACACACACACACACACACACACACACACACACACACACACACACACAGTCAAAGCAACTCTTTGTAAACGTTGGTGTCCCTGATTTCTGCTTCTGTAGAACTACAGCTGATATTTAATATGACCAAGTAAGTAATGATGGTGGTCTTTGACTTTGACTTAACTTGAATTAAGACTTATTCTTAGTCATATTCTTCACAGCAGTCAACACTCACATTTTCTAATCCCAGGTTTCATTCTGTTCTCTCCACCATGTTCCACACTGTAGTAGTAAGCAGAAGAACAGACAGTCACTGAGGGATACACCTGAACTCACACACACACACACACATACACACACAGACTGGACACACGCTCACACTGGATCATTAGCGTCAACTAACACACACACACACACACACACTGGACACACACACACACACACACACACACTGGGGACACATATACACACACACACACTGTGGACACACATACACACACTGGAGACACACATACACACACTGGACACACATTCACACACTGGACACACACACACACAATGGACACACACACTGGACACACACACACACACACTGGACACACACATGCACACTGGACACACATACACACACTGGACACACACACACATACATACACACTGGACACACATACACACACACTAGACACAAACACACAATGGACACACACACAGGACACACTGGACACACACATGCACACTGGACACACATACACACACATGCACACTGGACACACACACTGGACACACACACATACACACTGGACACACACACACACACACACACACACACTGGACACACATACACACACACTAGACACAAACACACAATGGACACACACACTGGACACACTGGACACACACATGCACACTGGACACACACACTGGACACACACACACACACACTGGACACACACACACAGTCAAGCATTGGGAAGTGAATTGCTGGACTTTCACATAGAGGTTTCCAGGTCACCCAGTTCAAAACACATTTGAAAAATAGAAATAATTTGGCTTGTTTATCAAGTGTTCTGCCTTGCAATAATAAATATCATGAAAGGGCCCTAGAATTAGGGTTAAGGGTTAAGGGTTAGGGGTTAAGGGTTAGGGGTTAAGGGGTTAAGGCTAAAATAGGTAATACATAGGGTTAAGGGTTTAAGGGTTAGGGGTTAAGGCTAAAATAGGTAAAACGTAGGGTTAGAGTTTCTGTATAGCACTTTGTGACATCTGCTGATGTAAAAAGGGCTTTATAAATACATTTGATTGATTGTTAGGTTTAGGGTTTTTAAGACAAAAAACAGTATGGGTTTATATCTCTCTTGCTCCTCCCTGTGGCCTTCTGTGGGTACTACATAACTCATTCACGACACCTGCTAGGCTCATAATCTGAGGTAGCAACTGAGTCAGATCTACAAATCAATGAGCTCGACCTGTCCATTTGGTTTGTAACTCAGTGAACCTGCGCAGCATTCGTTCAATTCGATGTCAACAAACGAACATTTCGATACATATCAAATTACCCAGCAGCCATTAAGAAACAACAAGTCGTCAAAAAGAGTGTAATTTCTTCATTAAAACATTTCTTCAGGCTGTTTAAATCTGCCACATCTTGAAAAATAGGACAGGGACATGTGTTTTGTTTTGATTGTTCTGAAAACAAATATGGTTCAAATGCTTAATGTTTGATGGCGCCAGGCATCACAACTGGGTTACCTGACCCTTTAAGGGAACAAGGGCAGTATTGAAAAGTTTGGATGAAAAGCGTGCCCAAAGTAAACTGCCTGTTACTCAGGCACAGAAGCTAGGATATGCACATGCATGGTAGTATTGGATTGAAAACACTCTAAAGTTTCCAAAACTGTTCAAATAACTGTTTAAATAATAAAACACTGATATGAAAAACCTGATTAAAATCCATCCAGGAAGTGGGATTATTTTGATGTGAGTGTTTTTCCATTGAAAGCCTATTGACCATATACGTGGATAGGACCCAGATTGTAGTTCCTTTGGCTTCCACTAGATGTCAACAGTCTGTAGACATTGTTTCAGGCTTGTATTCTGAGAAATGAAGAAGAATGACAGCATTTCATGAGTGGTCGGGTCGAACTAGAGCTTTTTTTCGTGTGTAACTGGGAGCGAGCCCTCTGTTCTTTTTCCTTTGTATAGAATTTTTTGGGGGATATAAAGAAGGACTTTATCGAACGAAACAAACATTTAATGTGTAACATGGAGTCTTGTGAGTGCAACCATATGAAGATCATCAAAGGTAAGTGATTAATTTTATCGCTATTTCTGACTTTCGTGACTCCTCTACTTGGCTGAAAAATGATTGTATGCTTTTGTATGCGGGGCGCTGTCCTCAGATAATCGCATGGTGTGCTTTCGCCGTAAAGCCTTTTTTGAAATCTGACAAAGCGGCTGGATTAACAAGTTCATCTTTATTTTGATGTATGCCACTTGTATCTTCATGAAAGTTAAATATTTATATTTCTGTAATTTGAATTTCGCGCTCTGCAATTTCACCAGATGTTGTCGAGGTGTCCCACTAGCGGGAGGTTTCAACGTGTACACAGTTGAACAGTGATTTCTCACAAAGTAACCGTAACCCTGTTAATAATAATTTACCTGAGGTCAGCGTTCACGGTTATGGTCAACAGGTCTCATTGCAAACAATTGCGAAGCTGGCATTGTGATACAGAACAATGAGGTGGGAATAGAACGTTCAGAAGGTGAGTTGGTGCCACGGTGCTCAATACAACTAATAGGAGCTGGCAGGGTGAAAAATGACCTGAAATAAGGTCTGTTCTTTCACAATTACCTCATAACTAGGGACATATGGTAATGTTATGAAACTGGGCTCCATGGCGAATGCAATGAACTAGTCATCAGGAAAAAAATGTAATGTGTCCAGCATACTTGAGGCACCCCGAAAATAACATCAAAAGATTGGTCCTTGGATACAGAGGGGTTAAACACTAAAGTTACTGTCCATCTAGTGAAGAGAGGAGAACCGGACAGAGGTAGCCAGCATTCGTCAACGAGAGAGGCAGAAGCTCTCAACGGGATTTAACAGGTGGAAGAAACAACCGGGGAGCTCCATCGGTCCACAAGAAATGCAGACAGACAGCCAGTGATGATGTAGTGGTAGCTATGGTAACTAGGATGCTGCTGGTATAGTAGCTAGCTAGCTTATCTAGCTGTACCGACTAACTTGGCTAGCTAGCAGGTCTTTCGGCTGACCCTCATCTCGAGGATGATGACGAATCCAGTGAACCACAAAATGAAACAAGGATAGAGAGTGAAAAGGATCTGGCTACACTCATACTGTCCCTGACCGTAAAGCAAAAAGCTAATTGAACAATAGACTTCGCCGTCTCAACACTGTAGCGAACTCCGTTGTTATTCCCCAAGATCACATCAGCCAACTCTGCGCGTAACCGGACAATATTCTTGGCGCCACACCGAACGCGGGCAGTTCTCTCCGTCGTTATTCTGAGATCTATCCACAAACGGCTCAGAGTAGAGAATTGGTCGTATAAGTGCTGAGAATAAAGACATTTTACACTTATGGGTATAAATTAAAGCTATGCATGAAGTCTCTAGTCCCACCTAGTCAGCAGATATTTAGGATACCTCGTGAGCTGTCCTAAGAAGTTAAGAGTTAACAGGAGGTGTCTTGATAATTCTATAGAATAATGCAGCGAGTCAGTGGTTCCTGTGCCACATGTAATTGCTCTCTGGGATATGTGGGACGCTACCTGGCCAAAAGCAGGTGAAAATGCAGAGCGCCAAATTCAAATAAATTACTATAAAAATCTAACTTTCATTAAATCACACATGCAAGATAGCAAATTAAAGCTACACTTGTTGTGAATCCAGCCAACATGTCAGATTTCAAAAAGGCTTTTCGGCGAAAGCAAACAATGGTATTATCTGAGGATAGCACCCCAGTAAACAAAGAGAGAGAAGCATATTTCAACCCTTCTGGCGCGACACAAAACACAGATATAAAAATATAATTCATGCCTTACCTTTGACGAGCTTCTTTTGTTGGCACTCCAATATGTCCCATTAACATCACAAATGGTATTTTTGTTCGATTAATTCCGTCGATATATATCCAAAATGTCAATTTATTTGGCGCAACGTGACTAAAAAATATCTCAAATGTTACCTGTAAACTTTGCCAAAACATTTCAAACTACTTTTGTAATACAATTTTAGGTATTTTTTTACATAAATAATCAATAAAATTGAAGACGGGATGATCTGTGTTCAATACAGGAGGAAAACAAACTGTAGCTAGCTTTCCGGTCACGCGCCTCTATCTAACAGTACACTCGAAGTTACCCTCGTTCTGAACAGTGCTACTTCTTAATTACACAAAGGAAAAACCTCAACCAATTTCTAAAGACTGTTGACATCCAGTGGAAGCGGTAGGAACTGCAAGAAGGTCCCTTAGAAATCTGGATTCCCAATGAAAACCATTGAAATGAGAATGACCTAAAAAAATAAAAATCTGAATGGTTTGTCCTCGGGGTTTCGCCTGCTAAATAAGTTCTGTTATACTCACAGACATGTTTCAAACAGTTTTAGAAACTTCAGAGGGTTTTCTATCCAAATCTACTAATAATATGCGTATTTTCATCCAAAATACCGAATGCTGCCCCCTATCCTAGAGAAGTTAAAAATAATGTTTTGTAAATCTATATGATCAATCCATAAATAAAATAGACCTACATGCAACAGTATGTCTTGTGCTTTTGGCAATGATTTATGTATAACAAGTGATACCATTTTGTCATAATTCTGGCAGAATAACTCATGCTTATTTTGGAAGATTAACTCAGGTATTCGCCCAGCGGCTAAGGAGTAGGAGCTGTGGCAGGAATTGGACTTGTGGTTGAAAGGTGGCTGATTCGAATCCCTGGCCGGGTGTTGTAAAAAACAGGCAAAATTTATCTGACCACTGGAGGGCTGCTGGCTTCACATCCTCAAAACATTCACCTTTCGTTGATCAGAACTCTAGAGGTTCTTCTTCACTGAACCCAAAAATATATATTTCACTTTTAGTGGTTCCATATATTAAGGAAGTGATAGAAGCCTTTTTGGTTCTATAAGGAACCTTCTTTTCTAAGAGTGTAAAATAAACCCGTTTTTCTTCTGAATAATTAATTATCTACATCATGTTATTTCAAGTTCTCCCTTTAGAGCGCAACATCACATTGTTAAATAATAATCCTAAATTGGGCGTGGCTATAAATTGGGCGGCATCTAGGGCGTAATATGTGTTCGATGAATATGAACATTGTATGCAACGTCGTAGGCAACATTATTGGCAAGGGACTTGATGCTACTATGCCAAAGATATTTAGAGTTGTTAAACGGGTGTGAAGAGTGTGTTGATATAACGGTTATATTGTCAAAAGTCTGCTTGTAACAACGATCAGATTGAGCGATTGAGAACAACGATTGAGAACCCCTGCAGTACCTCCACAGACCCCGGATTGAGAACCCCTGCAGTACCTCCACAGACCCCGGATTGAGAACCCCTGCAGTACCTCCACAGACCCCGGATTGAGAACCCCTGCAGTACCTCCACAGACCCCGGATTGAGAACCCCTGCAGTACCTCTGCAGACCCCGGATTGAGAACCCCTGCAGTACCTCTGCAGACCCCGGATTGAGAACCCCTGCAGTACCTCCACAGACCCCGGATTGAGAACCCCTGCAGTACCTCCACAGACCCCGGATTGAGAACCCCTGCAGTACCTAAACAGACCCCGGATTGAGAACCCCTGCAGTACCTCCACAGACCCCGGATTGAGAACCCCTGCAGTACCTCCACAGACCCCGGATTGAGAACCCCTGATTTAGCAGATGCTCTTATCCAGAGTGATTTACAGTAAGTGCATTCATCTTAAAAAAACTAATTATTTTGGAAATAAACTTAATCAAATCTTCATAAAATTGTCATCTTACCTCTTAGCTTTGGTGTCATGTCCCCCAGAGAGATGCATTTTAGAGGCAGGGCCGCCCTCCTCTCTCTCCCCAGAGAGACTCATTTTAGAGCACTGACCCCTAAACAGAGATCCAACATGTTGGTTGTGGTTAACACAGTGACCCCTAAACAGAGATCCAACATGTTGGTTGTGGTTAACACAGTGACAACTAAACAGAGATCCAACATGTTGGTTGTGGTTAACACAGTGACAACTAAACAGAGATCCAACATGTTGGTTGTGGTTAACACAGTGACAACTAAACAGAGATCCAGCATGTTGGTTGTGGTTAACACAGTGACAACTAAACAGAGATCCAGCATGTTGGTTGTGGTTAACACAGTGACAACTAAACAGAGATCCAACATGTTGGTTGTGGTTAACACAGTGACAACTAAACAGAGATCCAGCATGTTGGTTGTGGTTAACACAGTGACAACTAAACAGAGATCCAACATGTTGGTTGTGGTTAACACAGTGACAACTAAACAGAGATCCAGCATGTTGGTTGTGGTTAACACAGTGACAACTAAACAGAGATCCAGCATGTTGGTTGTGGTTAACACAGTGACAACTAAACAGAGATCCAGCATGTTGGTTGTGGTTAACACAGTGACAACTAAACAGAGATCCAGCATGTTGGTTGTGGTTAACACAGTGACAACTAAACAGAGATCCAGCATGTTGGTTGTGGTTAACACAGTGACAACTAAACAGAGATCCAACATGTTGGTTGTGGTTAACACATTGACAACTAAACAGAGATCCAACATGTTGGTTGTGGTTAACACAGTGACAACTAAACAGAGATCCAACATGTTGGTTGTGGTTAACACAGTGACAACTAAACAGAGATCCAACATGTTGGTTGTGGTTAACACAGTGACAACTAAACAGAGATCCAACATGTTGGTTGTGGTTAACACAGTGACAACTAAACAGAGATCCAGCATGTTGGTTGTGGTTAACACAGTGACAACTAAACAGAGATCCAACATGTTGGTTGTGGTTAACACAGTGACAACTAAACAGAGATCCAGCATGTTAGTTGTGGTTAACACAGTGACAACTAAACAGAGATCCAGCATGTTGGTTGTGGTTAACACGGTGACAACTAAACAGAGATCCAGCATGTTGGTTGTGGTTAACACAGTGACAACTAAACAGAGATCCAACATGTTGGTTGTGGTTAACACAGTGACAACTAAACAGAGATCCAGCATGTTGGTTGTGGTTAACACAGTGACAACTAAACAGAGATCCAGCATGTTGGTTGTGGTTAACACAGTGACAACTAAACAGAGATCCAACATGTTGGTTGTGGTTAACACAATGACAACTAAACAGAGATCCAACATGTTGGTTGTGGTTAACACAGTGACAACTAAACAGAGATCCAGCATGTTGGTTGTGGTTAACACAGTGACAACTAAACAGAGATCCAACATGTTGGTTAACACAGTGACAACTAAACAGAGATCCAACATGTTGGTTGTGATTAACACAGTGACAACTAAACAGAGATCCAGTATTTTGGTTGTGGTTAACACAGTGACAACTAAACAGAGATCCAGCATGTTAGTTGTGGTTAACACAGTAATTCTTTAATGTCAATTGTTATCATTTATTAATGATCTCTTATGAAACATTTACTAACAGACATATTGAAACAGTCAGGCGATTTAATGCAATCACATGAATATGTAGTTTGAAATGACATCTCCATGGTAACTGTCAATAATAATAATTAGTCACTGTTTGTTAAGGTAGTTATAGACAGTACAGCAACACAAGGCCATGTCTCACAAATATTTGTGTGAATCAAAAGTAGGATATTTATTGTCTTTCAATCTGTTATTTTCTAAATGAATCTGAGAATGTAGACAGAAGGGCTAAAACGGACATGATTGATCTGAGGGGGAAATCATTGATCCATTCAGAAAGTTTATTTGCAACAAGTGAGAGATTTTATATTATGTAAAGTAGGCTAGGTTATAATGTATAGTAGTCGTTTGTTAGTGATATGCAGATGTTATATTATGTAAAGTAGGCTAGGTTATAATGTATAGTAGTGGGTTGTTAGTGATATGTAGATGTTATATTATGTAAAGTAGACTAGGTTATAATGTATAGTAGTGGGTTGTTAGTGATATGCAGATGTTATATTATGTAAAGTAGACTAGGTTATAATGTATAGTAGTGGGTTGTTAGTGATATGTAGATGTTATATTATGTAAAGTAGACTAGGTTATAATGTATACTAGTGGGTTGTTAGTGATATGTAGATGTTATATTATGTAAAGTAGACTAGGTTATAATGTATAGTAGTGGGTTGTTAGTGATATGTAGATGTTATATTATGTAAAGTAGACTAGGTTATAATGTATAGTAGTGGGTAGTTAGTGATATGTTATATTATGTAAAGTAGACTAGGTTATAATGTATAGTAGTGGGTTGTTAGTGATATGTAGATGTTATATTATGTAAAGTAGACTAGGTTATAATGTATAGTAGTGGGTAGTTAGTGATATGTTATATTATGTAAAGTAGACTAGGTTATAATGTATAGTAGTGGGTTGTTAGTGATATGTAGATGTTATATTATGTAAAGTAGACTAGGTTATAATGTATAGTAGTGGGTTGTTAGTGATATGTAGATGTTATATTATGTAAAGTAGGCTAGGTTATAATGTATAGTAGTGGGTAGTTAGTGATATGTTATATTATGTAAAGTAGACTAGGTTATAATGTATAGTAGTGGGTTGTTAGTGATATGTAGATGTTATATTATGTAAAGTAGACTAGGTTATAATGTATAGTAGTGGGTAGTTAGTGATATGTTATATTATGTAAAGTAGACTAGGTTATAATGTATAGTAGTGGGTTGTTAGTGATATGTAGATGTTATATTATGTAAAGTAGACTAGGTTATAATGTATAGTAGTGGGTTGTTAGTGATATGTAGATGTTATATTATGTAAAGTAGGCTAGGTTATAATGTATAGTAGTGGGTAGTTAGTGATATGTTATATTATGTAAAGTAGACTAGGTTATAATGTATAGTAGTGGGTTGTTAGTGATATGTAGATGTTATATTATGTAAAGTAGACTAGGTTATAATGTATAGTAGTGGGTAGTTAGTGATATGTTATATTATGTAAAGTAGACTAGGTTATAATGTATAGTAGTGGGTTGTTAGTGATATGTAGATGTTATATTATGTAAAGTAGACTAGGTTATAATGTATAATAGTGGGTTGTTAGTGATATGTAGATGTTATATTATGTAAAGTAGACTAGGTTATAATGTATAATAGTGGGTTGTTAGTGATATGTAGATGTTATATTATGTAAAGTAGGCTAGGTTATAATGTATAGTAGTGGGTTGATAGTGATATGTAGATGTTATATTATGTAAAGTAGACTAGGTTATAATGTATAATAGTGGGTTGTTAGTGATATGTAGATGTTATATTATGTAAAGTAGACTAGGTTATAATGTATAGTAGTGGGTTGTTAGTGATATGTAGATGTTATATTATGTAAAGTAGACTAGGTTATAATGTATAGTAGTGGGTTGTTAGTGATATGTAGATGTTATATTATGTAAAGTAGACTAGGTTATAATGTATAGTAGTGGGTTGTTAGTGATATGTAGATGTTATATTATGTAAAGTAGACTAGGTTATAATGTATAATAGTGGGTTGTTAGTGATATGTAGATGTTATATTATGTAAAGTAGACTAGGTTATAATGTATAGTAGTGGGTTGTTAGTGATATGTAGATGTTATATTATGTAAAGTAGACTAGGTTATAATGTATAGTAGTGGGTTGTTAGTGATATGTAGATGTTATATTATGTAAAGTAGACTAGGTTATAATGTATAGTAGTGGGTTGTTAGTGATATGTAGATGTTATATTATGTAAAGTAGACTAGGTTATAATGTATAGTAGTGGGTTGTTAGTGATATGTAGATGTTATATTATGTAAAGTAGACTAGGTTATAATGTATAGTAGTGGGTTCTTAGTGATATGTAGATGTTATATTATGTAAAGTAGACTAGGTTATAATGTATAGTAGTGGGTAGTTAGTGATATGTTATATTATGTAAAGTAGACTAGGTTATAATGTATAGTAGTGGGTTGTTAGTGATATGTAGATGTTATATTATGTAAAGTAGACTAGGTTATAATGTATAATAGTGGGTTGTTAGTGATATGTAGATGTTATATTATGTAAAGTAGACTAGGTTATAATGTATAGTAGTGGGTTGTTAGTGATATGTAGATGTTATATTATGTAAAGTAGACTAGGTTATAATGTATAGTAGTGGGTTGTTAGTGATATGTAGATGTTATATTATGTAAAGTAGACTAGGTTATAATGTATAGTAGTGGGTTGTTAGTGATATGTAGATGTTATATTATGTAAAGTAGACTAGGTTATAATGTATAGTAGTGGGTTGTTAGTGATATGTAGATGTTATACTATGTAAAGTAGACTAGGTTATAACGTATAATAGTGGGTTGTTAGTGATCTGCACATCGAGGTCTATACCTCGGCTATAGCCTACATATCATAGATGACCAGTCTAAACCTGTTCAGATCAGTTCACATAACGTTATAGTCCTACCAGTAGCAGGACAGAGAATGTACTGTATATAACCTACATATCATAGATGACCAGCCTAAACCTTTCAGAGACCATCAGGTTCATCATCATGATCATAGCTGAAACCTACTCTGACTGTTAAAAGTCTGGCGTTCACAGAACCGTACATTAGTTTGTAACCTAGACATACAGTACGAGAGTCTGCCCGTCTTTCCTGCAAATCAACACATACAGTACACAGTATTTAATGTTACAGAGAAATATGTGTCACAGTTTCAACAGCCATTTTGTAACTGCGTAGGCTACAAACATAATTTTAATTTCATATGAGGAAATCACATAACTTACAGTCACTGGTGCAGCCGCCTGTTTTCTTGCAGATGAAGTAGCTTTCATAGACAACTCATTCAACCAGCCTAAACAACAGTAAATACAAGATGTCAAATGGTCAAAAGTGAATCCTGGTAGAGTCATATACATTAGAGAGGTATATATATCCTGATAGAGCCATATACATTAGAGAGAGGTATATATATCCTGATATAGTCATATACATTAGAGAGAGGTATATATATCCTGATAGAGCCATATACATTAGAGAGAGGTAAATATATCCTGATATAGTCATATACATTAGAGAGAGGTACATATATCCTGATAGAGCCATATACATTAGAGAGAGTTATATATATCCTGATAGAGCCATGTACATTAGAGAGAGGTATATATATCCCAATTTGTAAGTCGCTCTGGATAAGAGCGTCTGCTAAATGACTTAAATGTAAATGTAATGATATAGTCATATTCATTAGAGAGAGGTACATATATCCTGATAGAGCCATATACATTAGAGAGAGGTATATATATCCTGATATAGTCATATACATTAGAGAGAGGTACATATATCCTGATAGAGCCATATACATTAGAGAGAGGTATATATATCCTGATATAGTCATATACATTAGAGAGAGGTATATATATCCTGATATAGTCATATTTATTAGAGAGAGGTACATATATCCTGATAGAGCCATATACATTAGAGAGAGGTATATATATCCTGATAGAGCCATATACATTAGAGAGAGGTATATATATCCTGATAGAGCCATATACATTAGAGAGAGGTATATATATCCTGATATAGTCATATACATTAGAGAGAGGTATATATATCCTGATAGAGCAATATACATTAGAGAGAGGTATATATATCCTGATATAGTCATATACATTAGAGAGAGGTATATATATCCTGATATAGTCATATACATTAGAGAGAGGTATATATATCCTGATATAGTCATATACATTAGAGAGAGGTATATATATCCTGATAGAGCCATATACATTAGAGAGAGGTATATTGCTACAGATGTTGTGTAACGTCCTGACCAGAGTTCTTATGTGTTTTGCTTGTTTAGTGTTGGTCAGGACGTGAGCTGGGTGGGAATTCTATGTTGTGTGTCTAGTTTGTCTGTTTCTGTGTCCAGCCTAATATGGTTCTCAATCAGAGGCAGCTGTCAATCGTTGTCCCTGATTGAGAATCATATATAGGAGGCTTGTTTTGTGTTGGGATTTTGTGGGTGATTGTTTCCTGTCTCTGTGTTTTGTCTGCACCAGATAGGTCTGTCTCGGTTTTCACATTTGTTATTTTGTTACTTGTATTAGTGTTACTGTTATTTCGTCTATTAAACATGTTGAACACTAGCCGCGCTGCATTTTGGTCCTCTCCTTCATCCCAGGAAGAAAACCATGACAGAATCACCCACCAAACCCGGACCAAGCAGCGTGGCAACGGGCAGCAGCGACAGCAGCAGCGGTACCAGGAGGAATGGTCATGGGAGGAAATTATGAACGGTAAAGGACCCTGGGCTAAGGTTGGAAAGGGTCGCCTCCCATGGGAACAGGTGGAGACAGCTAGGAGAGCAGAGGCAACCGGAGAGAGGAACTGGCGTTATGAAGGTACGCGGCTCGCACGGAAGCCTGTGAGTCAAGGAAACCCGAGAAGAAATCCCAAACATTTCTTGGGGGGGGGGCTAAAGTGGCAAAGGCAGGTAGGAAACCTGCACCCACTTCCCATGCTTACCGTGGAGAGCGGGAGTACGGGCAGACACCGTGTTATGCGGAAGAGCGCACGGTGTCTCCTGTACGTGTGCATAGCCCGGTGCGGGTTATTCCACCTCCCTGCACTGGGCGGGCTAGATTGAGCATTGAGCCAAGTGCCATGAAGCCGGCTCAACATATCTGGCCTCCAGTACGTCTCCTCGGGCCGGTGTACATGGCACCAGCCTTACGCATGGTGTCCCCGGTTCGCCAACACAGCCCAGTGCGGGTTATTCCACCTCCCCGCACTGGACAGGCTACGGGGAGCATTCAACCAGGTAAGGTTGGGCAGGCTCGGTGCTCAAGGGAGCCAGTACGCCTGCACGGTCCGGTATATCCGGCGCCACCTTCCCGCCCCAGCCCAGTACCACCAGTGCCTACACCACGCACCAGGCTTCCAGTGCGTCTCCAGAGCCCTGTTCCTCCTCCACGCACTCTCCCTGTGGTGCGTGTCTCCAGCCCAGTACCTCCAGTTCCGGCACCACGCACCAAGCCTCCTGTGCGTCTCCAGAGCCCTGTACGCACTGTTCCTTCTCCCCGCACTCGCCCTGAGGTGCGTGCCCTCAGCCCGGTACCACCAGTGCCGGTACCACGCACCAGGCCTATAGTGCGCTTTGAGAGTCCAGTGTGCCCTGTTCCTGCTCCCCGCACTAGCCTTGAGGTCTCCAGTCCGGTACCACCAGTTCTGGCACCACGCACCAGGCCTACTGTGCGCCTCAGCAGGTCAGAGTCGGCCGTCTGCCCAACGCCACCTGCACTGCTCGTCTGCCTAGCGCCGTCTGAGCTGACTGCCTGCCCAGCGCCGTCTGAGCCATCCGTCTGCCCAGCGCCGTCTGAGCCACCCGTCTGCCCAGCGCCGTCTGAGTCATCCGTCTGCCCAGCGCCATCTGAGCCATCCGTCTGCCCAGCGCCATCTGAGCCATCCGTCTGCCCAGCGCCATCTGAGCCATTCGTCTGCCCAGCGTCATCTGAGCCGCCCATCTGTCCCGAGCCATTAGAGCCGCCCGTCTGTCCCGAGCCGTCAGAGCCGTCCGTCAGTCAGTAGCCGCTAGAGCCGTCCGTCAGTCAGGAGCCGCCAGAGCCGCCAGCCAGTCAGGAGCTACCAGAGCCGCCAGCCAGTCAGGAGCTGCCAGAGCCGCCAGCCAGTCAGGAGCTGCCAGAGCCGCCAGTCAGTCATGAGCTGCCCTCCAGTCATGAGCTGCCCTCCAGTCATGAGCTGCCCTCCAGTCATGAGCTGCCTTCCAGTCATGAGCTGCCTTCCAGTCATGAGCTGCCCTCCAGGCATGAGCTGCCCTCCAGTCATGAGCTGCCCTCCAGTCATGAGCTGCCTTCCAGTCATGAGCTGCCTTCCAGTCATGAGCTGCCACTCAGTCCGGAGCTGCCACTCAGTCCGGAGCTGCCACTCAGTCCGGAGCTGCCACTCAGTCCGGAGCTGCCACTAGTCCTGAGCTACCTCTCTGTCCTGAGCTACCTCTCTGTCCAGAGCTGTCTCCTCTATCTAGGGGGGGGCCTTGGTGAAGGTTCCTAGACCTTCACCAAGGCTGAAGGTAGAACCCTCTGTGGAAAAGGTTCTTCATGGAACGCAAAAGGGTTCTACCTAGTACCAAAAAGGGTTCTACAAAGGGTTCTACTATGGGGACAGCCAAATAACCCTTTTAGATTCTAGATAGTGTAGGAGCGATCACCCTGGGGCACACAGATGGACACAGAACGAATTCATCTAATTTATATCAAATACATTTTAAGGAGAGTAGGACTATTATAACACTGTCCACCAAAAATATAATCAACTATATGAATACACATAACAATATCATCAACTATATGAATACACATAACAATATCATCAACTATATGAATACACATAACAATATCATCAACTATATGAATACACATAACAATATCATCAACTATATGAATACACATAACAATATCATCAACTATATGAATACACATAACAATATCATCAACTATATGAATATACATAACAATATCATCAACTATATTAATACACATAACAATCGTTGTCTTACCTTTTATCTCTCAATAGAAACAGAGTCTGAAATTCGGTCGTTGAAAGTTACTTCCTTGTGCTCTGCTCATTTACAAAACAGGTTCTGCCTGTTCTCTCTCCCACTCCCTCTCTCTTTACAGCTCTTACAATGTGCCTTGGAATAAATTCTACAACTGTCTGGAACTCTTTTGGAAGGATGTGACACCATTCTTCCACAAGAAAATCCATAATTTGGTGTTTTGTTGATGGTTGTGTTCTATTGTGTTGAGACCTGGTGACCTGGAGATGGCCGTGGCATATTGTGAAACATCAGCAAGTTCAGCAGTCTTCATCACTGAAGCTCCTGACAAACGTTCCACAACAATCAACAAATGTTAAGCTCTTCCTGAGCAGGGTCACAGTCTCTCCTGGTAGCAGCTCCTCTCTCCCCAGGGGTAGCAGCTCCTCTCTCTCCAGGGGTAGCAGCTCCTCTCTCCCCAGGGGTAGCAGCTCCTCTCTCCCCAGGGGTAGCAGCTCCTCTCTCCCCAGGGGTAGCAGCTCCTCTCTCTCCCCAGGGGTAGCAGCTCCTCTCTCCCCAGGGGTAGCAGCTCCTCTCTCCCCAGGGGTAGCAGCTCCTCTCTCTCCAGGGGTAGCAACTCCTCTCCCCTCAGGGGTAGCAGCTCCTCTCTCCCCAGGGGTAGCAGCTCCTCTCTCCCCAGGGGTAGCAGCTCCTCTCTCCCCAGGGGTAGCAGCTCCTCTCTCCCCAGGGGTAGCAGCTCATCTCTCCCCAGGGGTAGCAGCTCCTCTCTCCCCAGGGGTAGCAGCTCCTCTCTCCCCAGGGGTAGCAGCTCCTCTCTCTCCAGGGGTAGCAGCTCCTCTCTCCCCAGGGGTAGCAGCTCGTCTCTCCCCAGGGGTAGCAGCTCCTCTCTCCCCAGGGGTAGCAGCTCCTCTCTCTCCCAGGGGTAGCAGCTCCTCTCTCCCCAGGGGTAGCAGCTCCTCTCTCTCCCCAGAGGTAGCAGGTCCTCTCTCCCCAGGGGTAGCAGGGTCACAGTCTCTCCTGGTAGCAGCTCCTCTCTCCCCAGGGGTAGCACCTCCTCTCTCTCCCAGGGGTAGCAGTTCCTCTCTCCCCAGGGGTAGCAGCTCCTCTCTCCCCCCAGGGGTAACAGCTCCTCTCTCTCCCAGGGGTAGCAGCTCCTCTCTCCCCAGGGGTAGCAGCTCCTCTCTCTCCCCAGAGGTAGCAGGTCCTCTCTCCCCAGGGGTAGCAGGGTCACAGTCTCTCCTGGTAGCAGCTCCTCTCTCCCCAGGGGTAGCACCTCCTCTCTCTCCCAGGGGTAGCAGTTCCTCTCTCCCCAGGGGTAGCAGCTCCTCTCTCCCCCCAGGGGTAACAGCTCCTCTCTCCCCAGGGGTAGCAGCTCCTCTCTCCCCGGGGGTAGCACCTCCTCTCTCTCCCAAGGGTAGCAGCTCCTCTCTTCCCAGGGGTAGCAACTCCTCTCTCACCCCAGGGGTAGCAGCTCCTCTCTCCCCAGGGGTAGCAACTTTTCTCTCCCCAGGGGTAGCAGCTCCTCTCCCCCCAGGGGTAGAAGCTCCTCTCTCCCCAGGGGTAGCAGCTCCTCTCTCTCCCCAGTGGTAGCAGCCAATCTCTCGCCTAGGATTTGAAGACATTGGTGGCTTAGCCCATAGGCGGTAGCGGGGTCCGGGAAGGAATTTCAACAGCTAAATCCATGATTACATCTGAAGTGTATTGCCAAAAACCACTCCACCACTTCAAACGTAGACTCTGACCTGTCCAATTAGCCACACTGATTAAAGAATCCTACAGTACCTAAACACCCTCTCTCTCTCTCACACACACACACACACACACACACACACACACACACACACACACACACACACACACACACACACACACACACACACACACACACACACACACACACACACACACACACACATACACACACACACACACACACACACACACACACACACACAAACAGTGCAGTTTTTAGAATCCTATTTAGCAGTCTACTGTACACTTCCCTACTCTGCCCGCCTCTGCCTCTCTCCATCACTTTCTCTGTGTCTTGTCTGGTGTCTCTCTCCATCATGTCCTATTCTTCTGTTGCTGTCTCTGTGTCTTGTCTGGTGTCTCTCTCCATCATATCCTATTCTTCAGTCGCTGTCTCTGTGTCTTGTCTGGTGTCTCTCTCCATCATATCCTATTCTTCTGTTGCTGTCTCTGTGTCTTGTCTGGTGTCTCTCTCCATCATATCCTATTCTTCTGTTGCTGTCTCTGTGTCTTGTCTGGTGTCTCACCATCATGTCCTATTCTTCTGTTGCTGTCTCTGTGTCTTGTCTGGTGTCTCTCTCCATCATGTCCTATTCTTCTGTTGCTGTCTCTGTGTCTTGTCTGGTGTCTCTCTCCATCATATCCTATTCTTCTGTTGCTGTCTCTGTGTCTTGTCTGGTGTCTCTCTCCATCATTTCCTATTCTTCTGTTGCTGTCTCTTTGTCTTGTCTGGTGTCTCTCTCCATCATTTCCTATTCTTCTGTTGCTGTCTCTGTGTCTTTTCTGGTGTCTCTCTCCATTACCAGAAAAAATGGTGAGGGTTAGGTCTACTACAATACAACATTCAAAACATGAAAACACAACTACATAACTAGCCTGTTCAACCTCTCTTTCGTATTGTCTGAGATCCCTAAAGACTGGAAAGCTGCCGTGGTCATCCCCCTCTTCAAAGGGGAGACACTCTAGACACTCTAAACTGTTACAGACCGATATCTATCCTACCTTGCCTTTCTAATGTTTTCAAAAGCCAAGTTAACAATCAGATCACCGACCATTTCGAATTCCACCGTACCTTCTCCGCTATGTAATCCGGTTTCCGAGCTGGTCACGGGTGCACCTCAGTCACGCTCAAGGTACTAAACGATATCATAACCGCCATCGATAAAAGACAATACTGTGCAGCCGTATTCATCGACCTGGCCAAGGCTTTCGACTCTGTCAATCACCGCATTCTTATCTGTCACGACTTCCGCCAAAGTCGTTCCCTCTCCTTGTTTGGGCGCCATTCAGCGGTCGACGTCACCGGCTTTCTAGCCACCGCCGATCCACTTTTCATTTTCCATTTGTTCTGTCTTTGTCTCAAACACCTGGCTTCACTCAACCAATTACTTGTTGATTATTTAACCCTCTGTTCCCCATGTTGTGTTTGTGAGTGATTGTTTATTGTAATTCGGTCCGTCTTTGTGGGCTCATAATGTTACTTTGTATATTTGTCTTTTTGAGTAAAGTACGTTGATTACTCAATTCTGCTGTCCTGCGCCTGACTCTCTACACCAGCTACACACAGGACCCTTACATTATCGGAATACTGAATAGCCTTGGTTTCTCAAATGACTGCCCTGCCTAGTTCACCAACAACTTCTCAGATAGAGTTCAGTGTGTAAAATTGTAGGGCCTGTTGTCGTGACCTCTGGCAGTCTCTATCGGGGTGCCACAGGGTTAAATTTTCAGGCCGACTATTTTCTCTGTATTCATCAATGATGTTGCTCTTGTTGCTGGTGATTCTCTGATCCACCTCTACGCGGACGACACCATTCTGTATACTTCTGGCCCTTCTTTGGACACTGTGTTAACTTCTACTTAGTACTCATCCCGGATCCGGGAGCACCCCCATCAGTAAAAAAAGCTGACTAGCATAGCCTAGCATAGCGCCACAAGTAAATACTAGCATCTAAATATCATTAAATCACAAGTCCAAGACACCAGATGAAAGATACAGATCTTGTGAATCCAGCCATCATTTCTGATTTTTAAAATGTTTTACAGGGAAGACACAATATGTAAATCTATTAGCTAACCACGATAGCAAAAGACACAACTTTTTTTTCTCCACCATTTTTTTCCTGCATAGGTAGCTATCACAATTTCGACCAAATAAAGATATAAATAGCCACTAACCAAGAAACAACTTCATCAAATGACAGTCTGATAACATATTTATTGTATAGCATATGTTTTGTTCGAAAAATTTGCATATGTCAGGTATAAATCACAGTTCTACATTGCAGCTGCAATCTGAAATAGCGTCGATGCAGCCAGAATAATTACAGAGACCAACGTCAAATACCTAATTACTCATCATAAATCATTTCTGAAAAATACACTGCGTACAGCAAATGAAAGCCCAACATCTTGTGAATCCAGCCAATATGTCAGATTTTTTAAGTGTTTTACAGCGAAAACACAATATAGCATTATATTAGCTTACCACAATAGCCAGAAACACAACCGCATTTACCAGCAGCAAATGTTAGCGATCGTAACAATCCAGCAAAAGATATATAATTGGACTAACCTTGATAAACTTCATCAGATGACAGTCCTGTAACATCATATTACACAATGCATATAGGTTTTGTTCGAAAATGTGCATATTTAGCAGCACAAATCGTGGTTATACAATGTGATCAGCAGCATCATTTCATGCATTCTGGCCGGCGCCATCTTGGAGAGGCACCTAATCTAATCGATAAATAATCGTAAACTTGACTAAAAATATACAGGTTGGACAGCAAATGAAAGATGCATTAGTTATTAATGCAACCGCTGTGTTAGATTTTTAAAATTAACGTTACTAGACATACAGTGTGCGTTACAGCCAGACCAGTGCCGCAATAATGGCGGACAAATCATTTTACATTTTTCCACATAAATACGGAATAACATCCTAAATAGCTCTTACTTTTGGACGAGCTTCCATCAGAATCTTGGGCAAGTTGTCCTTTGTCCAAAAGAATCGTTGCTCGGTTGTAAAACGTCCTCTTCAACTTTGGAACTAGCAGCTAACAATAGCTATGTGGCGCAGACATGCCCAAATGTTCAAAACGCAATACTAAGGAAATTCCGAAAATCACAACATACTCGCATAAACTGATATAACTCGGTTTAAAATAACTTCGTTATGATGTTTCTAACACCTATATCGAATTAAATCACAGACGGATATATCTTAGGCCTATAACGAGAGCTTTTGAGCATGCCATCCTGAGGTCCTCCTTTGCGTCTTGACGAACGTCGAAAAGAGCGCACCCCCCATGCCATGCCCTTTTATAAGGTCTGAGATCTACGTAGAAACTCCATTCCAATTCTCATTGGTTACTGACATCCAGGGGAAGGCGCGTGCAGTTCATGTCTACCCATAGGATACATACAGAGCTTTAAACTGATCTGAGAACAGAGCCTCGTTTTCAGACCTTCGCAGTTCCTGTCATGAATTTCGCTGCAGAAAGAGTTCTGTTTCACCCACAGACATAATTCAAACGGTTTTAGAAACTAGAGATTGTTTTCTATCCAATAGTAATAATAATATGCATATTGTACGAGCAAGAATTGAGTACGAGGCAGTTTAATTTGGGAACGATAAATGGTAACGTTGAAACAGCACCCCCTATATTGAGAAAAGGTTAACAAACCTCCAGACGAGCTTCAATGACATACAACACTCCTTCCGTGGCATCCAACAGCTCTTAAATGCAAGTTAAACTAAATGCATACTTTTCAACCAATCGCTGCCCGCACCCTCCCACCCATCTAGCATCACTATGGTTCTGATTTAGAATATGTGGACAACTACAAGTACCTAGGTGTCTGGTTAGACTGTAAACTCTCCTTCCAGACTCACATTAAGCATCTCCAATCCAAAATTAAATCTAGAATCATCTTCCTATTTCTCAACAAAACATTCTTCACTCATGCTGCCAAACATACCCTCGTAAAACTGACTATCCTACCGATCCTCGAGTTTGGTGATGTCATCTATAAAATAACCTCCAACACTCAACTCAGCAAATTTGATACAGTCTATCACAGTGCCATCCACCTTGTCACCAAAGCCCCATATACTACCCACCACTGCGACCTGTACACTCTCGTTGGCTGGCCATCGCTTCATATTTGTCGCCAAACCCACTGGCTCCAGGTCATCTATAAGTCTTTGCTCGGTAAAGCCCCGCCTTATCTCAGCTCACTGGTCACCATAGCAGCACCCACTCGTAGCACGCGCTCCAGCAGGTATATTTCACTGGTCATCCACAAAGCCAATTCCTCTTTGGCCGCCTTTCCTTCCAGTTCTCTGCTGCCAATGACTAGAACGAATTGCAAAAATCTGTCTGGAGACTTATATCTCCCTCACTAACTTTAAGCATCAGCTGTCAGAGCAGTTTACCGATCATTGCACCTGTCATAGCCCATCTGTAAATAGCCCACCCAACTACCTCATCCCCTTATTGTTATTTTCTTTCTTCTCCTTTGCACCCCAGTATCTCTACTTGCTTATTCATCTTCTGCACATCTATCACTCCAGTGTTTAATTGCTAAATTGTAATTATTACGCCACTATGACCTATTTATTGCCTTACCTCCTAAATCTTACTTCATTTGCACACACTGTATATAGACTTTTCTCTTGTGTTATTGACTGTATGTTTGTTTATCCCATGTGTAACTCTGTGTTGTTTGTGTCACACTGCTTTGCTCTATCTTGGCCAGGTCCCAGTTGTAAATGACAACTTGTTATGGTTCCATCAAACAGAAAAACAACAAGAAAGCTGGATAAACACATTCAGATTTCTAGATATTTCTCTTTTCTTTTGCGTTTTAGGGGTCATGGGTCAGATCGGTGGTCATGTGCATGGACTAGGTTACCTAAGAGGGCACTTCATGGCTACTGACGTGAGTGCCACGGGGCAGTAGTCATTTAGGCAGGTTACCTTCTCTTTCTTGGGCACCTCCAATAGACTGATACTGAACTTATTGTTCAAGGGGACCACTGCCAGGTCGGGTGACCAGCAGACCTGGGATTCAAGTTGTATTCTTCTTTTTCCCCCAAATACTTTAGCTGCGCTTGATTGTGCCTGGAACAATGGAACCAATTAAACTCTACCTCCATCATCTCCCTTTGTGCTGTTGTCTGTGCCCAATAATGTTTGTACCATGTTGTTGTGCTGCTACCATGTTGTGTTGCTACCATGTCGTTGTTATGTTGTGTTGCTACCATGTTGTTATGTTGTGTTGCTACCATGCTGTGGACTAAAAAACAAACTTGAAGCCATTTTTCTCAGATTCACTGTTTGTGTAGATGCTCTTTGTCTTTGTAGGACAGTAGTTCAGGTGGCTGTTTGTCTTTGTAGGACAGTAGTTCAGGTGGCTGTTTGTGTAGATGCTCTTTGTCTTTGTAGGACAGTAGTTCAGGTGGCTGTTTGTCTTTGTAGGACAGTAGTTCAGGTGGCTGTTTGTGTAGATGCTGTTTGTCTCTGTAGGACAGTAGTTCAGGTGGCTGTTTGTCTCTGTAGGGCAGTAGTTCAGGTGGCTGTTTGTGTAGATGCTGTTTGTCTTTGTAGGACAGTAGTTCAGGTGGCTGTTTGTCTTTGTAGGACAGTAGTTCAGGTGGCTGTTTGTGTAGATGCTGTTTGTCTTTGTAGGACAGTAGTTCAGGTGGCTGTTTGTGTAGATGCTGTTTGTCTTTGTAGGACAGTAGTTCAGGTGGCTGTTTGTGTAGATGCTGTTTGTCTTTGTAGGACAGTAGTTCAGGTGGCTGTTTGTCTTTGTAGGACAGTAGTTCAGGTGGCTGTTTGTATAGATGCTGTTTGTCTTTGTAGGACAGTAGTTCAGGTGGCTGTTTGTGTAGATGCTCTTTGTATTTATAGGGCAGTAATTCAGGTGGTTGCCCTTGCCCTTAGTCTGCCCCTCCTATCGTCATGGGTACACCTTCCTGAAAACAATGACTCCATACTTTGCTGAAACCTGTTCTGCCAGTTCATGTCCTTAAAGACTAGAATGTTCCATTGTGGTTACCCAAAGAGATGACAAGATAACTCACACATTCCTCATCCAGGGTAATTGTCAAACAGATACGTTACATTTCTGGTTCGTCAATAACATGAGAATGTTTTTCTGCAGTGAGAATGTAATGCAAGTCAAGGTGTCATTGGATGAATGTCAACAAGGTTTATAACCAACATTGTTAAAGTAAATGTTGTAATTGAGAAAGAATTGTAACGTTGTATTGTCACATGCAGTGAAAAGTGTTGTTTTACAGGCTCAACCATAGTAGTACGGTTCCCCTAGAGCAAAATAGGGTTAAATGCCTTGCTTAACGGCACATAGACAGATTTTCACCTTGACGGCTTGGGTATTCGAACCAGTGACCTTTCGGTTACTGGCCCAACACTCTAATCGCAAGCAATCTGACCATACTATACCAGTTCATATTTCTCTCACCCAGTTTGATTATTAGAATGTGATAAAAAAACAAAGCAATGGTGTTCTTTAGGACCATATGGACACCTCCTAGTGGTGGGGTTGATAGGAGTGTTTATCAGACCATGTGGACACCTCCTAGTGGTGGGGTTGTTAGGAGTGTTTATCAGACCATGTGGACACCTCCTAGTGGTGGGGTTGTTAGGAGTGTTTATCAGACCATGTGGACACCTCCTAGTGGTCTGGTTGTTAGGAGTGTTTCTCAGACCATGTGGACACCTCCTAGTGGTGGGTTATTAGGAGTGTTTATCAGACCATGTGGACACCTCCTAGTGGTGGGGTTGTTAGGAGTGTTTATCAGACCATGTGGACACCTCCTAGTGGTGGGGTTGTTAGGAGTGTTTATCAGACCATGTGGACACCTCCTAGTGGTGGGGTTGTTAGGAGTGTTTATCAGACCATGTGGACACCTCCTAGTGGTGGGGTTGTTAGGAGTGTTTATCAGACCATGTGGACACCTCCTAGTGGTCTGGTTGTTAGGAGTGTTAATCAGACCATGTGGACACCTCCTAGTGGTGGGGTTGTTAGGAGTGTTTATCAGACCATGTGGACACCTCCTAGTGGTGGGGTAGTTAGGAGTGTTTATCAGACCATGTGGACACCTCCTAGTGGTGGGGTTGTTAGGAGTGTTTCTCAGACCATGTGGACACCTCCTAGTGGTGGGGATGTTAGGAGTGTTAATCAGACCATGTGGACACCTCCTAGTGGTGGGGTTGTTAGGAGTGTTAATCAGACCATGTGGACACCTCCTAGTGGTGAGGTTGTTAGGAGTGTTTATCAGACCATGTGGACACCTCCTAGTGGTGGGGTTGTTAGGAGTGTTTATCAGACCATGTGTACACCTCCTAGTGGTCTGGTTGTTAGGAGTGTTAATCAGACCATGTGGACACCTCCTAGTGGTGGGGTTGTTAGGAGTGTTAATCAGACCATGTGGACACCTCCTAGTGGTGGGGTTGTTAGGAGTGTTTATCAGACCATGTGGACACCTCCTAGTGGTCTGGTTGTTAGGAGTGTTTATCAGACCATGTGGACACCTCCTAGTGGTGGGGTTGTTAGGAGTGTTTATCAGACCATGTGGACACCTCCTAGTGGTCTGGTTGTTAGGAGTGTTTATCAGACCATGTGGACACCTCCTAGTGGTGTGGTTGTTAGGAGTGTTAATCAGACCATGTGGACACCTCCTAGTGGTCAGGTTGTTAGGAGTGTTTATCAGACCATGTGGACACCTCCTAGTGGTGGGGTTGTTAGGAGTGTTAATCAGACCATGTGGACACCTCCTAGTGGTGGGGTTGTTAGGAGTGTTTATCAGACCATGTGGACACCTCCTAGTGGTCTGGTTGTTAGGAGTGTTTATCAGACCATGTGGACACCTCCTAGTGGTGGGGTTGTTAGGAGTGTTTATCAGACCATGTGGACACCTCCTAGTGGTCTGGTTGTTAGGAGTGTTTATCAGACCATGTGGACACCTCCTAGTGGTGTGGTTGTTAGGAGTGTTAATCAGACCATGTGGACACCTCCTAGTGGTCAGGTTGTTAGGAGTGTTTATCAGACCATGTGGACACCTCCTAGTGGTGGGGTTGTTAGGAGTGTTTATCAGACCATGTGGACACCTCCTAGTGGTGGGGTTGTTAGGAGTGTTTATCAGACCATGTGGACACCTCCTAGTGGTGGGGTTGATAGGAGTGTTTATCAGACCATGTGGACACCTCCTAGTGGTGGGGTTGTTAGGAGTGTTTATCAGACCATGTGGACACCTCCTAGTGGTGGGGTTGTTAGGAGTGTTTATCAGACCATGTGGACACCTCCTAGTGGTGGGGTTGATAAGAGTGTTTATCAGACCATGTGGACACCTCCTAGTGGTGGGGTTGTTAGGAGTGTTTATCAGACCATGTGGACACCTCCTAGTGGTGGGGTTGTTAGGAGTGTTTATCAGACCATGTGGACACCTCCTAGTGGTGGGGTTGTTAGGAGTGTTTATCAGACCATGTGGACACCTCCTAGTGGTGGGGTTGTTAGGAGTGTTTATCAGACCATGTGGACACCTCCTAGTGGTGGGGTTGTTAGGAGTGTTTATCAGACCATGTGGACACCTCCTAGTGATGGGGTTGTTAGGAGTGTTTATCAGACCATGTGGACACCTCCTAGTGGTGGGGTTGTTAGGAGTGTTTATCAGACCATGTGGACACCTCCTAGTGGTCTGGTTGTTAGGAGTGTTTATCAGACCATGTGGACACCTCCTAGTGGTCAGGTTGTTAGGAGTGTTTATCAGACCATGTGGACACCTCCTAGTGGTGGGGTTGTTAGGAGTGTTTATCAGACCATGTGGACACCTCCTAGTGGTCTGGTTGTTAGGAGTGTTTATCAGACCATGTGGACACCTCCTAGTGGTGGGGTTGTTAGGAGTGTTTATCAGACCATGTGGACACCTCCTAGTGGTCAGGTTGTTAGGAGTGTTTATCAGACCATGTGGACACCTCCTAGTGGTGGGGTTGTTAGGAGTGTTTATCAGACCATGTGGACACCTCCTAGTGGTCTGGTTGTTAGGAGTGTTTATCAGACCATGTGGACACCTCCTAGTGGTGGGGTTGTTAGGAGTGTTTATCAGACCATGTGGACACCTCCTAGTGGTGGGGTTGTTAGGAGTGTTTATCAGACCATGTGGACACCTCCTAGTGGTGGGGTTGTTAGGAGTGTTAATCAGACCATGTGGACACCTCCTAGTGGTGTGGTTGTTAGGAGTGTTTATCAGACCATGTGGACACCTCCTAGTGGTCTGGTTGTTAGGAGTGTTTATCAGACCATGTGGACACCTCCTAGTGGTGGGGTTGTTAGGAGTGTTTATCAGACCATGTGGACACCTCCTAGTGGTCTGGTTGTTAGGAGTGTTTATCAGACCATGTTGACACCTCCTAGTGGTCAGGTTGTTAGGAGTGTTTATCAGACCATGTGGACACCTCCTAGTGGTGGGGTTGTTAGGAGTGTTTATCAGACCATGTGGACACCTCCTAGTGGTGGGGTTGTTAGGAGTGTTTATCAGACCATGTGGACACCTCCTAGTGGTGGGGTTGATAGGAGTGTTTATCAGACCATGTTGACACCTCCTAGTGGTCAGGTTGTTAGGAGTGTTTATCAGACCATGTGGACACCTCCTAGTGGTGGGGTTGTTAGGAGTGTTAATCAGACCATGTGGACACCTCCTAGTGGTGGGGTTGTTAGGAGTGTTAATCAGACCATGTGGACACCTCCTAGTGGTGGGGTTGTTAGGAGTGTTTATCAGACCATGTGGACACCTTCTAGTGGTGGGGTTGATAGGAGTGTTTATCAGACCATGTGGACACCTCCTAGTGGTGGGGTTGTTAGGAGTGTTTATCAGACCATGTGGACACCTCCTAGTGGTGGGGTTGTTAGGAGTGTTAATCAGACCATGTGGACACCTCCTAGTGGTGGGTTGTTAGGAGTGTTAATCAGACCATGTGGACACCTCCTAGTGGTGGGGTTGTTAGGAGTGTTTATCAGACCATGTGGACACCTCCTAGTGGTGGGGTTGTTAGGAGTGTTTATCAGACCATGTGGACACCTCCTAGTGGTGGGGTTGTTAGGAGTGTTTATCAGACCATGTGGACGCCTCCTAGTGGTGGGGTTGTTAGGAGTGTTTATCAGACCATGTGGACACCTCCTAGTGGTGGGGTTGTTAGGAGTGTTTATCAGACCATGTGGACGCCTCCTAGTGGTGGGGTTGTTAGGAGTGTTTATCAGACCATGTGGACACCTCCTAGTGGTGGGGTTGTTAGGAGTGTTTATCAGACCATGTGGACACCTCCTAGTCGTGGGGTTGTTAGGAGTGTTAATCAGACCATGTGGACACCTCCTAGTGGTGGGGTTGTTAGGAGTGTTTATCAGATCATGTGGACGCCTCCTAGTGGTCTGGTTGTTAGGAGTGTTTATCAGACCATGTGGACACCTCCTAGTGGTGGGGTTGTTAGGAGTGTTTATCAGACCATGTGGACACCTCCTAGTGGTGGGGTTGTTAGGAGTGTTTATCAGACCATGTGGACACCTCCTAGTGGTGGGGTTGTTAGGAGTGTTTATCAGACCATGTGGACACCTCCTAGTGGTGGGGTTGTTAGGAGTGTTTATCAGACCATGTGGACACCTCCTAGTGGTGGGGTTGTTAGGAGTGTTTATCAGACCATGTGGACACCTCCTAGTGTTCTGGTTGTTAGGAGTGTTTATCAGACCATGTGGACACCTCCTATTGGTCTGGTTGTTAGGAGTGTTTATCAGACCATGTGGACACCTCCTAGTTGTGGGGTTGTTAGGAGTGTTAATCAGACCATGTGGACACCTCCTAGTGGTGGGGTTGTTAGGAGTGTTTATCAGACCACGTGGACACCTCCTAGTGGTCTGGTTGTTAGGAGTGTTTATCAGACCATGTGGACACCTGTTAAATTTAAATGATTGAGTGAGAATAGTGGAGCATAACAAAGATAACTGTCAGACCTCCATATAGTTTAAATTATTGAGTGAGAATAGTGAAGCATAACAAAGATAACTGTCAGACCAAGAAACAAGAGAGCTCACTGCCTTCACTGCAGGTAAAACAGCAAAAGTGAGAGAAATGTAATAAATAATAAATATCCATTTCTCCAGTAGTCCTGTGCAGTTAGAATGAAAGTTTAATTCACCTCACAGTCTGGGAGTGAGATCTGCTCACATCAGAGGTAGATAACTAGGTATGTTGACTATCAGTCACAGTCTGGGAGTGAGATCTGCTCACATCAGAGGTAGATAACTAGGTATGTTGACTATCAGTTACAGTCTGGGAGTGAGATCTGCTCACATCAGAGGTAGATAACTAGGTATGTTGACTATCAGTTACAGTCTGGGAGTGAGATCTGCTCACATCAGAGGTAGATAACTAGGTATGTTGACTATCAGTTACAGTCTGGGAGTGAGATCTGCTCACATCAGAGGTAGATAACTAGGTATGTTGACTATCAGTTACAGTCTGGGAGTGAGATCTGCTCACATCAGAGGTAGATAACTAGGTATGTTGACTATCAGTTACAGTCTGGGAGTCAGATCTGCTCACATCAGAGGTAGATAACTAGGTATGTTGACTATCAGTTACAGTCTGGGAGTGAGATCTGCTCACATCAGAGGTAGATAACTAGATATGTTGACTATCAGTTACAGTCTGGGAGTGAGACCTGCTCACATCAGAGGTAGATAACTAGATATGTTGACTATCAGTTACAGTCTGGGAGTGAGATCTGCTCACATCAGAGGTAGATAACTAGGCATGTTGACTATCAGTTACAGTCTGGGAGTGAGATCTGCTCACATCAGAGGTAGATAACTAGGTATGTTGACTATCAGTTACAGTCTGGGAGTGAGATCTGCTCACATCAGAGGTAGATAACTAGGTATGTTGACTATCAGTTACAGTCTGGGAGTGAGATCTGCTCACATCAGAGGTAGATAACTAGGTATGTTGACTATCAGTTACAGTCTGGGAGTGAGACCTGCTCACATCAAAGGTAGATAACTAGGTATGTTGACTATCAGTTACAGTCTGGGAGTGAGATCTGCTCACATCAGAGGTAGATAACTAGGTATGTTGACTATCAGTTACAGTCTGGGAGTGAGATCTGCTCACATCAGAGGTAGATAACTAGGTATGTTGACTATCAGTTACAGTCTGGGAGTGAGATCTGCTCACATCAGAGGTAGATAACTAGGTATGTTGACTATCAGTCAGTCTGGGAGTGAGACCTGCTCACATCAGAGGTAGATAACTAGGTATGTTGACTATCAGTCTGGGAGTGAGATCTGCTCTCATCAGAGGTAGATAACTAGGTATGTTGACTATCAGTTACAGTCTGGGAGTGAGACCTGCTCACATCAGAGGTAGATAACTAGGTATGTTGATTATCAGTTACAGTCTGGGAGTGAGACCTGCTCACATCAGAGGTAGATAACTAGGTATGTTGACTATCAGTTACAGTCTGGGAGTGAGATCTGCTCACATCAGAGGTAGATAACTAGGTATGTTGACTATCAGTCACAGTCTGGGAGTGAGACCTGCTCACATCAGAGGTAGATAACTAGGTATGTTGACTATCAGTTACAGTCTGGGAGTGAGATCTGCTCTCATCAGAGGTAGATAACTAGGTATGTTGACTATCAGTCACAGTCTGGGAGTGAGATCTGCTCACATCAGAGGTAGATAACTAGGTATGTTGACTATCAGTTACAGTCTGGGAGTGAGATCTGCTCACATCAGAGGTAGATAACTAGGTATGTTGACTATCAGTTACAGTCTGGGAGTGAGATCTGCTCACATCAGAGGTAGATAACTAGGTATGTTGACTATCAGTCACAGTCTGGGAGTGAGATCTGCTCACATCAGAGGTAGATAACTAGGTATGTTGACTATCAGTTACAGTCTGGGAGTGAGATCTGCTCACATCAGAGGTAGATAACTAGGTATGTTGACTATCAGTTACAGTCTGGGAGTGAGATCTGCTCACATCAGAGGTAGATAACTAGGTATGTTGACTATCAGTTACAGTCTGGGAGTGAGACCTGCTCACATCAGAGGTAGATAACTAGGTATGTTGACTATCAGTTACAGTCTGGGAGTGAGATCTGCTCACATCAGAGGTAGATAACTAGGTATGTTGACTATCAGTTACAGTCTGGGAGTGAGATCTGCTCACATCAGAGGTAGATAACTAGGTATGTTGACTATCAGTTACAGTCTGGGAGTGAGATCTGCTCACATCAGAGGTAGATAACTAGGTATGTTGACTATCAGTTACAGTCTGGGAGTGAGATCTGCTCACATCAGAGGTAGATAACTAGGTATGTTGACTATCAGTTACAGTCTGGGAGTGAGATCTGCTCACATCAGAGGTAGATAACTAGGTATGTTGACTATCAGTTACAGTCTGGGAGTGAGATCTGCTCACATCAGAGGTAGATAACTAGGTATGTTGACTATCAGTCACAGTCTGGGAGTGAGATCTGCTCACATCAGAGGTAGATAACTAGGTATGTTGACTATCAGTTACAGTCTGGGAGTGAGATCTGCTCACATCAGAGGTAGATAACTAGGTATGTTGACTATCAGTTACAGTCTGGGAGTGAGATCTGCTCACATCAGAGGTAGATAACTAGGTATGTTGACTATCAGTTACAGTCTGGGAGTGAGATCTGCTCACATCACATGTAGATAACTAGGTATGTTGACTATCAGTTACAGTCTGGGAGTGAGATCTGCTCACATCAGAGGTAGATAACTAGGTATGTTGACTATCAGTTACAGTCTGGGAGTGAGATCTGCTCACATCAGAGGTAGATAACTAGGTATGTTGACTATCAGTTACAGTCTGGGAGTGAGACCTGCTCACATCAGAGGTAGATAACTAGGTATGTTGACTATCAGTTACAGTCTGGGAGTGAGATCTGCTCACATCAGAGGTAGATAACTAGGTATGTTGACTATCAGTTACAGTCTGGGAGTGAGATCTGCTCACATCAGAGGTAGATAACTAGGTATGTTGACAATCAGTTACAGTCTGGGAGTGAGATCTGCTCACATCAGAGGTAGATAACTAGGTATGTTGACTATCAGTTACAGTCTGGGAGTGAGATCTGCTCACATCAGAGGTAGATAACTAGGTATGTTGACTATCAGTTACAGTCTGGGAGTGAGATCTGCTCACATCAGAGGTAGATAACTAGGTATGTTGACTATCAGTTACAGTCTGGGAGTGAGATCTGCTCACATCAGAGGTAGATAACTAGGTATGTTGACTATCAGTCACAGTCTGGGAGTGAGATCTGCTCACATCAGAGGTAGATAACTAGGTATGTTGACTATCAGTTACAGTCTGGGAGTGAGATCTGCTCACATCAGAGGTAGATAACTAGGTATGTTGACTATCAGTTACAGTCTGGGAGTGAGATCTGCTCACATCAGAGGTAGATAACTAGGTATGTTGACTATCAGTTACAGTCTGGGAGTGAGATCTGCTCACATCAAAGGTAGATAACTAGGTATGTTGACTATCAGTTACAGTCTGGGAGTGAGATCTGCTCACATCAGAGGTAGATAACTAGGTATGTTGACTATCAGTTACAGTCTGGGAGTGAGATCTGCTCACATCAGAGGTAGATAACTAGGTATGTTGACTATCAGTCACAGTCTGGGAGTGAGATCTGCTCACATCAGAGGTAGATAACTAGGTATGTTGACTATCAGTTACAGTCTGGGAGTGAGACCTGCTCACATCAGAGGTAGATAACTAGGTATGTTGACTATCAGTTACAGTCTGGGAGTGAGACCTGCTCACATCAGAGGTAGATAACTAGGTATGTTGAGCATCAGTTACAGTCTGGGAGTGAGATCTGCTCACATCAGAGGTAGATAACTAGGTATGTTGACTATCAGTCACAGTCTGGGAGTGAGATCTGCTCACATCAGAGTTAGATAACTAGGTATGTTGACTATCAGTTACAGTCTGGGAGTGAGATCTGATCACATCAGAGGTAGATAACTAGGTATGTTGACTATCAGTCTTTGACCGTCTTCAAGGAGGATCATCAGCATGTTTCCACTGTCCATACCTGCCTCCACCGTTAACACCAGAGACAACATGATTCATGTTTCCACTGTCCATACCTGCCTACACCTTTAACACTAGAGACAACATGATTCATGTTTCCACTGTCCATACCTGCCTACACCGTTAACACCAGAGACAACATGATTCATGTTTCCACTGTCCGTACCTGCCTACACCTTTAACACCAGAGACAACATGATTCATGTTTCCACTGTCCATACCTGCCTACACCTTTAACACCAGAGACAACATGATTCATGTTTCCACTGTCCATACCTGCCTACACCTTTAACACCAGAGACAACATGATTCATGTTCCCACTGTCCATACCTGCCTACACCTTTAACACCAGAGACAACAGGATTCATGTTCCCACTTTCCATACCTGCCTACACCTTTAACACCAGAGACAACATGATTCATGTTTCCACTGTCCATACCTGCCTACACCTTTAACACCAGAGACAACATGATTCATGTTTCCACTGTCCATACCTGCCTACACCTTTAACACCAGAGACAAAATTATTCATGTTTCCACTGTCCATACCTGCCTACACCTTTAACACCAGAGACAACATGATTCATGTTTCCACTGACCATACCTGCCTACACCTTTAACACCAGAGACAACAGGATTCATGTTTCCACTGTCCATACCTGCCTACACCTTTAACACCAGAGACAACATGATTCATGTGTCCACTGTCCATACCTGCCTACACCTTTAACACCAGAGACAACATGATTCATGTTTCCACTGTCCATACCTGCCTACACCTTTAACACCAGAGACAACATGATTCATGTTTCCACTGTCCATACCTGCCTACACCTTTAACACCAGAGACAACATGATTCATGTTTCCACTGTCCATACCTGCCTACACCTTTAACACCAGAGACAACAGGATTCATGTTTCCACTGTCCATACCTGCCTACACCTTTAACACCAGAGACATCATGATTCATGTTTCCACTGTCCATACCTGCCTACACCTTTAACACCAGAGACAACATGATTCATGTTTCCACTGTCCATACCTGCCTACACCTTTAACACCAGAGACAACATGATTCATGTTTCCACTGTCCATACCTGCCTACACCTTTAACACCAGAGACAACATGATTCATCTGGACTATTAAAAGGGCCAGGATGAACCAAGCTAGTTTACAGGCAAAGACTTAGAAGGGAGGATTAAAGCTCCCTAACATGTAATTATATCAAGAAGACTTTATAACTGCCCTGATAGGCTCTTTATTGACAACTCTAATAGGACAATTATATCAAGAAGACTTTATAACTGCCCTGATAGGCTCTTTATTGACAACTCTAATAGGACAATTATATCAAGAAGACTTTATAACTGCCCTGATAGGCTCTTTATTGACAACTCTAATAGGACAATTTGGGTCGACATGGAAGAAGAACTTAATGCCCCATTTGGAGCATCATATTATCTGAGTCAACACTTAAATGTGGGACTGCAGAATCCCATAATGTCCCAAACTAAGAAATATGGAGTCAGATAAATAAGAGATAGAGATCTTCACCTTTCCTGACAAGCTTTGCTTCGTTATGTAACAACCATGAATACAAATTAGGAGGAAAGGTGGTTGTCTGGAAAGAGTGGGATAGGTTTTGTTTTAGCCTCAACACTAATACATTTCACTTCTGCTTTTAGTGTCAACTTGAATTAGAGTGTGGCTGTGGAAGACTGGTCCCTTGATGATGTCTGCAAGTGGCTGAGTACCAATGATCTCCATGATTCCATCCCATCATTCCAAGGTTCACAATCTGTGAAGAATGCCAACTCTATTCAATTGTCCACTTTGCAACGAGCAAACTTTCTCTGTGTCCAGACGACTCACACATATTGTCCTCTATCACCAGCATGAACCACATGTTCTAATTACCTGTGGAGTTAATGGGGGAAAACAAATAGATGTTTCAGCGTCTATCGGTCACACATCTACCAAAACCACACAGAGCTTTTAAGAGACAACTTAGATGAGAATTGTCCTCATGATGAATTTAAGACTGGCACTGATCCCATTGAAGATGACATGAGAGATGTAGAGAGTCTGCCAGAGGCTGAATATGTTCAAACCACAGAGATCAACACTGAGCAGCTAATTGAAGTTCTCAAAAACAATATCTGTCTTTTTATTTATAAAATCAGGAAAGAACACTGCATCCCAGCTACGGTACAGAATCACATTGTTGAGGAGACACAATCACTTCCTATTGGTCAGCCGCAGGAAACTGCCCACGTCTCTGAGACACAATCACGTACTATTGGTCAGCTGCAGGGAACCGCCCACGTCTCTGAGACACAATCACGTCCTATTGGTCAGCTGCAGGGAACCGCCCACGTTTCAGACACAATCACGTCCTATTGGTCAGCTGCAGGGAACCGCCCACGTTTCAGACACAATCACGTCCTATTGGTCAGCTGCAGGGAACCGCCCACGTCTCAGGAGATATGTATTTTAGGCAGTAAGTAAAACTGCCTAAACCTTGGAGAATCTGGCCCAAAAATATAATCCATCTGTTTATCTGTAATGTACTTATCCTCTTACAGTTTACTCACTATCTCCTGGATTAATCTTTGTGTTTTCCGGTTGTGTTGAGTGGAACAACGAAACATAGTGATTAACATTATCCTATTGTCTTTTAGCTTCAAGAAGATATTCACTTTAGGTCTGGGTCTGAATTGTGAAAAGGAAGCCACATCCCTACGTATAAGAGTCTGTTTAGTTTCTGACACTGACTCCAACTGAGGTTCCCAATGTGAGGGGTTTGGAAAAAGTATATGAGGAAAATCTGTTTCATATTCAAAATGATCTGATAACTTCAATCTTCTATGATAGACGTGTAGATCCCTGAGGAGCTCCACCCAGTCCACCTGTTTAGGAGTTGGTATGAAAGTCAGTCCTCTTTCTAGAACCTCACTCTCAGCTTGGTTGAGCCCAATGGGACATTGCTGGTCAAGACCTCAAATCACTTGTGAAGTAGTATGGACATATTGATGGAACAAGGTCACTGAACTGGGGGTTAGACAGGGTAGATCCAAGAGCCTCTGCTGTCATCTAGAGGGTGTTTCTCTGTACTGCTTGCCACATGGAACCTCAATGGAGGCCCAGTGCAAGTCCTCAAAGGAAGGCTCAAACAATTGTTTGTCAGGCTGGGGTCTATAAAGCAGTATCTTCTTCAATTAGATGCCAACTAATATTCCTACAGGACAATAGGTGGGACAGGAGGAAGAATGGTGTTCCTGATTTTCACAATTCCTCTTTTTTGAGATTGTTGTTATTCTCCAATATGTTTTTCTTCAGTGTTGCACACTGGGTTCTCCAAGGGGAAACTCCCTCTATTCTCCTCTTGACAATTGTAGCACCTTGCTTTTGCTGGGAATTGTCCACTGTTGGTATCAATTGATTTTAGTCCCAAAAAGACAAAAATAAGTCTCCCCAGTTAGAATCCATGTGGTTAATTTAAAAGCTTCTAAAAAGATTTAAAGTACATTTTAAAACTGCGGTCCTGATGTTTCGCCACAATACTTCAGACAATGGACAATGGACAAAAAGTAGCCAAACAAAGCCAAAGGAGAGCGATGAGCAGCAGCTACATCATCAGAGTAGCCTAGTGGTTAGAGCGTTGGACTAGTAACCGAAAGGTTGCAAGCTCGAATCCCCAAGCTGACAAGGTACAAATCTGTCGTTCTGCCCCTGAACAAGGCAGTTAACCCACTGTTCCTAGGCTGTCATTGAAAATAAGAATTTGTTCCTAACTGACTTGCCTAGTTAAATAAATAAAATTCAAGCCCAACAAGGATGGTGCTGCTGAGCTCCAGTTAGCTCTGTGTCCAGAGCCTACCCACAAGCCCAACAGTGATGATGCTGCTGACTCCAGTTATCTCCGTGACCAGAGTCTACCCACCCTTCCACAAGCCCAACAGTGATGATACTGTGATCTCCAGTTATCTCTGTGTCCAGAGTCTACCCACCCTTCCACAAGCCCAACAGTGATGATACTGCTGAGCTCCAGTTATCTCCGTGTCCAGAGTCTACCCACCCTTCCACAAGCCCAACAGTGATGATACTGCTGACTCCAGTTATCTCCGTGTCCAGAGTCTACCCACCCTTCCACAAGCCCAACAGTGATGATGCTGCTGAGCTCCAGTTATCTCCGTGTCCAGAGTCTACCCCCCCTTCCACAAGCCCAACAGTGATGATGCTGCTGACTCCAGTTATCTCTGTGTACAGAGTCTACCCACCCTTCCACAAGCCCAACAGTGATGATACTGCTGAGCTCCAGTTATCTCCGTGTCCAGAGTCTACCCACCCTTCCACAAGCCCAACCGTGATGATACTGCTGAGCTCCAGTTATCTCCGTGTACAGAGTCTACCCACCCTTCCACAAGCCCAACAGTGATGATGCTGCTGAGCTCCAGTTATCTCCGTGTCCAGAGTCTACCCCCCCTTCCACAAGCCCAACAGTGATGATACTGTGAGCTCCAGTTATCTCCGTGTCCAGAGTCTACCCACCCTTCCACAAGCCCAACAGTGATGATACTGCTGAGCTCCAGTTATCTCCGTGTCCAGAGTCTACCCCCCCTTCCACAAGCCCAACAGTGATGATACTGCTGAGCTCCAGTTATCTCCGTGTCCAGAGTCTACCCACCCTTCCACAAGCCCAACAGGGATGATGCTGCTGAGCTCCAGTTATCTCCGTGTCCAGAGTCTACCCCCCCTTCCACAAGCCCAACAGTGATGATACTGCTGAGCTCCAGTTATCTCCGTGTCCAGAGTCTACCCACCCTTCCACAAGCCCAACAGTGATGATGCTGCTGACTCCAGTTATCTCCATGTCCAGAGTCTACCCACCCTTCCACAAGCCCAACAGTGATGATACTGCTGAGCTCCAGTTATCTCCATGTCCAGAGTCTACCCACCCTTCCACAAGCCCAACAGTGATGATGCTGCTGAGCTCCAGTTATCTCCGTGTCCAGAGTCTACCCACCCTTCCACAAGCCCAACAGTGATGATGCTGCTGAGCTCCAGTTATCTCCGTGTCCAGAGTCTACCCACCCTTCCACAAATGCCTTCAGGATAATAACTCCACAGGCCCCTCCAGCTCTGACTGTTCCTGACTATCTTGGAACAGAGGTGCAGCCCAGATTAGTCTAGAATCCTACTGTAGCCACAGGTTTTCTGTCCAAAAACCAAATTTAATAGCAACTGGTTCATAAGAAGAGAGTGTCTGGAATACTCGGTTACTGAAGATGCTTGGGGTCCATCTACTTGGAGGTGGTTAACTCGTCTGTATATTGATTCATATGGATACCAGTCCATAACATTGTCTGTAAAAGTGGGTAGAAACAGACATATAACTGTAGCTATGTGGTCTTTACTTGAGTGTGTTTCAGCAGGGTGAGGTCAGAGAGATGCTTCCAAGTCACTATTTTTCTGAACTCATAAAATCCTTCACACAATCTGATGGGATGGATGTTAAACCCCATTAAAATGACCATCAGGTCTATATAGAACCTTTAAGTTAAGACCTCACAGATCAGTTCATGGCAAAGCAGTTCAATGAATGATACTAGTTGATTCTTATAGATTATAACTTCTAAATCATCTTGAGGAGTCACCTGTGACAGTATTCATAAAGAGTAGGAGAGCTGATCTAGGATCAATTTAGCCTTTTAGATCATAATGAATCAGATTAAATGGAGAGGAGGGACCTGATCCTAGATCATAATGCATCAGATTACATGGAGAGGAGGGACCTGATCCTAGATCATAATGAATCAGATTACATGGAGAGGGGGGACCTGATCCTAGATCATAATGAATCAGATTACATGGAGAGGAGGGACCTGATCCTAGATCATAATGAATCAGCTTACATGGAGAGGGGGACCTGATCCTAGATCATAATGAATCAGATTACATGGAGAGGAGGACCTGATCCTAGATCATAATGAATCAGATTACATGGACAGGGGGACCTGATCCTAGATCATAATGAATCAGACTACATGGAGAGGGGGATCTGATCCTAGATCATAATGAATCAGATTACATGGACAGGGGGACCTGATCCTAGATCAGCACTCCTCCTCTGAGACACTTCCCAGAAGTCACCAGGACCAAAAAAAACAAACACTTACTGTTGTAAAGTCTAGTTACAGCAGGTGTTTACTGCCATCTAGTGGAAGATACCAATAAAACACTTTTTAATCAGGGTGGGGAGGCGGCTGAGTGAAACAGAAAGTAAAGTTGTTAATTTGTACAGGATCCATGGTGAGACGACAGAGCAGAAAACACTATATGGAGAGAAGTACAAATAAAGTATTTGTGAACAATAAAGGACAGAGTAAGAGAATAAATACCTGGAATCACATATTATTACTAGTTAGTAGATCTCACAGGGTTCTGTCATCATTATTTTACCGTACACCACTGACGTCAGAATTGACAATATTTCCTCATATGAAAGTGAAAGTAAGGGTGTGGTCTACGCATTTACAAAAGGACTGTTGAAACTGTTGCGCACGTTTCTCGGCAACATTAGAAGCAGGATAAATTTGTTGATTTGAAGGAAAAACTGGCAGACTCTGGTAAGTCTAGGCTACATATAACTATTATAAAGTTAGGTTGTCGTCAGACATTCAGTAGACAGAGTAGGCTTGAGATATGATTCTTTATCATGCTGACCAACCTGGACCCGGTTTCCACGATGGAATTTAGGCTTAACGTTGGGAACGCATAATAAGTGGGTAAACGATAATAACAAAATACAATGTGAGTTTACGCTATTTTACAAATTAAAAGGTGCTTCCGCGCGTTTACCCTCCACCACATCCCCGTTGATGCGGTGTGCAGCTTAGAGTGCATAGTCATTTAGTCTCTATGGGCCAGATGGTCAGTTGGTGAGGGCCACAGCATGGTCCTTTAGTCTCCATGGGCCAGATGGTGAGGGCCACAGCATAGTCATTTAGTCTCTATAGGCCAGATGGTGAGGGCCACAGCATAGTCATTTAGTCTCCATGGGCCAGATGGTGAGGGCCACAGCATAGTCATTTAGTCTCTATAGGCCAGATGGTGAGGGCCACAGCATAGTCATTTAGTCTCTATGGGCCAGATGGCCAGTTGGTGAGGGCCACAGCATAGTCATTTAGTCTCTATGGGCCAGATGGTCAGTTGGTGAGGGCCACAGCATAGTCATTTAGTCTCTATGGGCCAGATGGTCAGTTGGTGAGGGCCACAGCATAGTCATTTAGTCTCTATGGGCCAGATGGTCAGTTGGTGAGGGCCACAGCATAGTCATTTAGTCTCTATGGGCCAGATGATCAGTTGGTGAGGGCCACAGCATAGTCATTTAGTCTCTATGGGCCAGATGGTCAGTTGGTGAGGGCCACAGCATAGTCATTTAGTCTCTATGGGCCAGATGATCAGTTGGTGAGGGCCACAGCATAGTCCTTTAGTCTCTATGGGCCAGATGGTCAGTTGGTGAGGGCCACAGCATAGTCCTTTAGTCTCTATGGGCCAGATGGTCAGTTGGTGAGGGCCACAGCATGGGGAAAGAAACTGTTCAGATGGGGGTCTATAACATCCAATCACATACTCCTCAAGATGAGGCTCATGATTTATAAGGTATATACCTTTTTATCGTTACATATATTGTCTTTATTTAAACCAAGGCAGTTTGAGTTAGTAGCAATGAAGTTGCAACTGTCAGCTGCTGTAAACCTGTGACAGTATTCATAGGAGAGCTGATCTCAGATCAGTTTAGCTTTTTATATCATAATGATTCTGCTGTAAAGTCAGGTTACAGCAGGTGTTTACTGCCATCTAGTGGAAGGTATTTTATTTTTATTTCACTTTTTTTTAACTAGGTAAGTCAGAACAAATTCTTATTAACATTGACGACCTACCCCGGCCAAACCTTGACGACGCTGGGCCAATTGTGCGCCACCCTATGGGACTCCCAATCATGCAGCCTGGATTCTAACCAGGTACTGCAGTTACGCAAGACCAGGACCCCCCTCCCCCACTGTGGTAACGGTTGCTGAGAGAGATACCTGGACTCCCCCACTGTGGTAACGGTTGCTGAGAGAGATACCAGGACCCACCTCCCCCACTGTGGTAACGGTTGCTGAGAGAGATACCTGGACCCACCTCCCCCACTGTGGTAAAGGTTAATGAGAGCGATACCTGGACTCCCACACTGTGGTAAAGGTTGCTGAGAGAGATACCTGGACCCACCTCCCCCACTGTGGTAAAGGTTGCTGAGAGAGATACCAGGACCCACCTCCCCCACTGTGGTAAAGGTTGCTGAGAGAGATACCTGGACCCCCCCCCCCCCCCCCCCCCCACTGTGGTAAAGGTTGCTGAGAGAGATACCAGGACCCACCTCCCCCACTGTGGTAAAGGTTGCTGAGAGAGATACCAGGACCCACCTCCCCCACTGTGGTAAAGTTTGCTAAAAGAGATACCAGGACACACCTCCCCACCTCCCCCACTGCGGTAAAGGTTGCTGAGAGAGATACCAGGACCCCCCCCCCACTGTGGTAAAGGTTGCTGAGAGAGATACCTGGACCCCCCCCCCCCCCACTGTGGTAAAGGTTGCTGGGAGAGATACCTGGACCCCCCCCCCCGCTGTGGTAAAGGTTGCTGAGAGAGATACCTGGACCCCCCCCCCCCCCCCCCCACTGTGGTAAAGGTTGCTGAGAGAGATACCTGGACCCCCCACTGTGGTAAAGGTTGCTGGGAGAGATACCTGGACCCACCTCCCCCACTGTGGTAAAGGTTGCTGAGAGAGATACCTGGACACACCTCCCCCACTGTGGTAAAGTTTGCTAAAAGAGATACCAGGACACACCTCCCCACCTCCCCCACTGCGGTAAAGGTTGCTGAGAGAGATACCAGGACCCCCCCCCCCCACTGTGGTAAAGGTTGCTGAGAGAGATACCTGGACACACCTCCCCCACTGTGGTAAAGTTTGCTAAGAGAGATACCAGGACACACCTCCCCACCTCCCCCACTGCGGTAAAGGTTGCTGAGAGAGATACCAGGACCTCCCCCACTGTGGTAAAGGTTGCTGAGAGAGATACCAGGACCCACCTCCCCCACTGTGGTAAAGGTTGCTGAGAGAGATACCTGGACCCACCTCCCCCACTGTGGTAAAGGTTGCTGAGAGAGATACCAGGACCCACCTCCCCCACTGTGGTAAAGGTTGCTGAGAGAGATACCTGGACCCACCTCCCCCACTGTGGTAAAGGTTGCTGAGAGAGATACCTGGACCCCCCCCCACTGTGGTAAAGGTTGCTGAGAGAGATACCTGGACCCCCCCCCCCCCCCCCCACTGTGGTAAAGGTTGCTGAGAGAGATACCTGGACCCCCCACTGTGGTAAAGGTTGCTGGGAGAGATACCTGGACCCACCTCCCCCACTGTGGTAAAGTTTGCTGAGAGAGATACCTGGACACACCTCCCCCACTGTGGTAAAGTTTGCTAAAAGAGATACCAGGACACACCTCCCCACCTCCCCCACTGCGGTAAAGGTTGCTGAGAGAGATACCAGGACCCCCCCCCACTGTGGTAAAGGTTGCTGAGAGAGATACCTGGACACACCTCCCCCACTGTGGTAAAGTTTGCTAAGAGAGATACCAGGACACACCTCCCCACCTCCCCCACTGCGGTAAAGGTTGCTGAGAGAGATACCAGGACCTCCCCCACTGTGGTAAAGGTTGCTGAGAGAGATACCAGGACCCACCTCCCCCACTGTGGTAAAGGTTGCTGAGAGAGATACCTGGACCCACCTCCCCCACTGTGGTAAAGGTTGCTGAGAGAGATACCTGGACCCACCTCCCCCACTGTGGTAAAGGTTGCTGAGAGAGATACCTGGACCCCCCCCCCCCCCCCCCCCACACTGTGGTAAAGGTTGCTGGGAGAGATACCTGGACCCCCCACCCCCACTGTGGTAAAGGTTGCTGAGAGAGATACCAGGACCCACCTCCCCCACTGTGGTAAAGGTTGCTGGGAGAGATACCTGGACCCCCCCCCACTGTGGTAAAGGTTGCTGAGAGAGATACCTGGACCCCCCCCCCCCCACTGTGGTAAAGGTTGCTGAGAGAGATACCTGGACCCCCCACTGTGGTAAAGGTTGCTGGGAGAGATACCTGGACCCACCTCCCCCACTGTGGTAAAGTTTGCTAAGAGAGATACCAGGACACACCTCCCCACCTCCCCCACTGCGGTAAAGGTTGCTGAGAGAGATACCAGGACCCCCCCCCACTGTGGTAAAGGTTGCTGAGAGAGATACCTGGACACACCTCCCCCACTGTGGTAAAGTTTGCTAAGAGAGATACCAGGACACACCTCCCCACCTCCCCCACTGCGGTAAAGGTTGCTGAGAGAGATACCAGGACCCCCCCCCACTGTGGTAAAGGTTGCTGAGAGAGATACCTGGACCCCCCCCCCCCCACTGTGGTAAAGGTTGCTGAGAGAGATACCTGTACCCACCTCCCCCACTGTGGTAAAGGTTGCTGAGAGAGATACCTGGAGCCCCGCCCCCCACTGTGGTAAAGGTTGCTGAGAGAGATACCTGGACCCCCCCCCCCCCCCCCCACTGTGGTAAAGGTTGCTGAGAGAGATACCTGTACCCACCTCCCCCACTGTGGTAAAGGTTGCTGAGAGAGATACCTGGAGCCCCGCCCCCCACTGTGGTAAAGGTTGCTGAGAGAGACACCTGGACCCCCCCCCCCCCCCACTGTGGTAAGGGTTGCTGAGAGAGACACCTGGACCCCCCCACTGTGGTAAAGGTTGCTGGGAGAGATACCTGGACTCCCCCACTGTGGTAAAGGTTGCTGAGAGAGATACCTGGACCCCCCCCCCCCCCCCCCCCCCGTGGTAAAGGTTGCTGAGAGAGACACCTGGACCGACCTCCCCCACGGTGGTAAAGGTTGCTGAGAGAGATACCAGGACCCACCTCCCCCACTGTGGTAAAGGTTGCTGAGAGAGATACCAGGACCCACCTCCCCCACTGTGGTAAAGGTTGCTGAGAGAGATACCTGGACCCCCCCCCCCCCCCCCCCCCCACTGTGGTAAAGGTTGCTGAGAGAGATACCAGGACCCACCTCCCCCACTGTGGTAAAGGTTGCTGAGAGAGATACCAGGACCCACCTCCCCCACTGTGGTAAAGTTTGCTAAAAGAGATACCAGGACACACCTCCCCACCTCCCCCACTGCGGTAAAGGTTGCTGAGAGAGATACCAGGACCCCCCCCCACTGTGGTAAAGGTTGCTGAGAGAGATACCTGGACCCCCCCCCCCCACTGTGGTAAAGGTTGCTGGGAGAGATACCTGGACCCCCCCCCCCCGCTGTGGTAAAGGTTGCTGAGAGAGACACCTGGACCCCCCCCCCCCCCCACTGTGGTAAGGGTTGCTGAGAGAGACACCTGGACCCCCCCACTGTGGTAAAGGTTGCTGAGAGAGATACCTGGACTCCCCCACTGTGGTAAAGGTTGCTGAGAGAGATACCTGGACCCCCCCCCCCCCCCCCCCCCCCGTGGTAAAGGTTGCTGAGAGAGACACCTGGACCGACCTCCCCCACGGTGGTAAAGGTTGCTGAGAGAGATACCTGGACCCACCTCCCCCACTGTGGTAAAGGTTGCTGAGAGAGATACCTGGACACACCTGTCGCACTGCAGACGAGTTCCTGATCCAGAAGAAGATGGAGTCTCACCAGGTCCGGTGGTGCAGTGTGGCCCTCCTCTGCGTTAGCACGGGAATGCTAATAAGAACAGTAGTTTGTCCTCTTGTGGGAAAACTGACAGAGGGAGAGATAAGTCCCGAGCCAAAGGGGCCAATGCAGGCCCAGAGTAGTGGCCCAGAAGTAAATGGTAATGACAGAAGGAGTCCTGAGCCAAAGGAACCAACGCAGGCCTGTAGTAGTGGCCCAGAAGTAGATGGTAATAACAGATGGAGTCCTGAGCCAAAAGGACCAACGCAGGCCCGGAGTAGTGGCCCAGAAGTAGATGGTAATGACAGAATGAGTCCTGAGCCAAAAGGACTAACACAGGCCTGTAGTAGTGGCCCAGAAGTAGATGGTAATGACAGATGGAATCCTGAGCCAAAAGGACTAACACAGGCCTGTAGTAGTGGCCCAGAAGTAGATGGTAATGACAGATGGAGTCCTGAGCCAAAAGGACCAACGCAGGCCTGTAGTAGTGGCCCAGAAGTAGATGGTCATCGTAGAAGGACAGCCCTGCTAGAACCTCACAAACATGAGGACAATTTGTTCATATCTAGAGCAGAAATGGTTGCCAACCTGCCCTCCAAAGAAAAGGACTGTTGGGTGTGTGGGATGGGTCCGGTTGAGGTAGGGGCAGGTCTGCCCCTTATGGGAGTCCCAATAGGGGTGAACTTTACTATAGCATTGGCAGGAAAAATACCTTTTTATACTATGACCAACAATGTTAAGGTATATAATCAACCCAATGTATCCTATTACTTGAGGCCTGGTAATGTCTCAATCCCGCCCATTTCAGTGGCTGGGGTGATGACTGCCCCTTGGTGTATTAGAGGATATGGAGATCACGATTTGGGAGAATTGAAATGTAATTGTACTATGAATCTTAATGGATCAAATGCTTGCAATTTAACAGTAATACAGGAGAATGGTCAGGCAGATAAGGAACCATTTAAAATGTGGGTTGACAAACATAGCACAACTCTGAGAGGAGCCCCAAATGGCACCTATTGGCTGTGTGGTAAGATGGCTTACTATAGCCTGCCCTCAAACTGGGGAGGTACTTGTACTGTTGGGTTTGTGGTGACAGCTATGAGAACCGTTCCAAATAATGAGAGGGATCTGATGGCTCTGTTTAAAGACTACAAACTTCCTGGAATGAGGAGAGATAAGAGGTCTCCAGCTGACACCACTCACACTCAGGCACCTGCCTCCAGGTTCTTTGCTGTGTTTTTCTCTGGGTATGGAGTTGTATGTGCCCTAGACCAAATTCATGACATCTCTAGACACATAGAGAACATTGGCAATGCAAGTAGAAATGCCCAGGAACAATTGAATGGGGAACTAAAAGAATTGCTAAAGTTATCTCTGCAAAACAGAGAGGCTCTTGACTATCTTCTGGCAGGTCAAGGGGGCACTTGTGCAAACATTGGGGATGAATGTTGTATTTTTGTTCTCCCAGATCACTCTTCTAATGTGACTGATCTTGCAGAATACATTGCCACTGCGGCTTAGAAAAATTCCCCCAAACCAAAGTGGATGCTTGCAACTTGGTTGGAATCCCTGTTTGGAAGTTGGGGTTGCAGCGGTGGCTGGACTGCAGCGTGCAGCATTTTCTACTTGGTTTTCCTGATTATTATTAACTATATTATTATTATTATTATAAGGCTGTGCCTCCTAATAGTAAAGGCTAATAAGATCTCAGCAGCTGTCATGTTTAATGCTCCTTTCAGAGGACGATGGGATGATGAGCTGCTGACTCTGGATGAGCTTCCATTTCCCCCTGTAGAGAAGGATGATGAGTCATTATTCAAGGTTGTTTTCCTTTAACAAGGTTAGAAGGTAATGTAATTTCCCCCTGTAGAGAAGGATGATGAGTCATGATTCAAGGTTGTTTTCCTTTAACAAGGTTAGAAGGAAATGTAATTTCCCCCTGTAGAGAAGGATGATGAGTCATGATTCAAGGTTGTTTTCCTTTAACAAGGTTAGAAGGTAATGTCATTTCCCCTGTAGAGAAGGATGATGAGTCATGATTCAAGGTTTTTTTCCTATAAAACCTTTTCTCAATAGGGGGGCGCCATTTCGACTTTGTAAAAATTCGTTCCCAAATTAAACTGCCTCGTACTAAATTCTTGCTCGTACAATATGCATATTATTATTACTATTGGATAGAAAACACTCTCTAGTTTCTAAAACCATTTGAATTATATCTGTGAGTAAAACAGAACTCATTTTGCAGCAAACTTCCTGTCAGGAAGTGAGAAATCTGAAATCGGGGGCTCTGTTCCAGGGTCAGTTTATTAATTTGCATGTAATCTATGGGTCTACATGCACTGCATACGCCTTCCCCTAGATGTCAGTAAGCAGTGAGAATTGGAATGGGGTGTCTAGGTAGATCTGAGGCCGAACAAGAGCTATTGGAACCGGGGGTGCAGTCTTTTCAACGTTCGTCATAGCGCGAGACAGACCTCAGGATTGCGTTCTGAACAGCTGTTGTTATAGGCGTTAGATATATCCGGCTCTGATTTTATTCGATATACGTGTTAAAAACATCATAATGTAGTTATTTTAAACCGAGTTATATCAGTTTATATCAGTATATTGCGATTTTCGGTATTTTCTTTGTGCTGCGTTCTGGGGATTTGGACATGTCTGCGCCACATGGCTAATGTTTGCTGCTAATTCCAAAGTTGAAGACGACAATCTACAACCGAGCAACGATTATTCTGGACAAAGGACAACTTGTACAAGATTCTGATGGAAGCTCATCAAATAGTAAGAACTATTTATGATGTTAATTCGTATATGTGTCGAAAATGTTAAACTATTATTCCGCCATTAACCTCTAACGCCTCACAAACCCGGATCCGGGATCCCCCCCATCAACAAAACTGACTAGCATAGCATAGCCTAAAGCCACAGGGATATCATATAATAAAATGTTCATGTTCATTGCCAGCAGCATACCACCCTGCATACCACTGCTGGCTTGCTTCTGAAGCTAAGCAGGGTTGGTCCTGGTCAGTCCCTGGATGGGAGACCAGATGCTGCTGGAAGTGGTATTGGAGGGCCAGTAGGAGGCACTCTTTCCTCTGGTCTAATAAAATATCCCAATGCCCCAGGGCAGTGATTGGGGACACTGCCCTGTGTGTAGGGTGCCGTCTTTCGGATGGGATGTTAAACGGGTGTCCTGACTCTCTGAGGTCATTAAAGATCCCATGGCACTTATCGTAAGAGTAGGGGTGTTAACCCCGGTGTCCTGGCTGAATTCCCAATCTGGCCCTCAAACCATCATGGTCACCTAATAATCCCCAGTTTACAATTGGCTCATTCCTCCTCTCCCCTGTAACTATTCCCCAGGTCGTTGCTGCAAATGAGAACGTGTTCTCAGTCAACTTACCTGGTAAAATAACGGTAAAATAAATAAAAATGAAATCACAAGTCCAAGACACCAAATGAAAGATACACATCTTGTGAATCCAGCCATCATTTCTGATTTTTTAAATGTTTTACAGGGAAGACACAATGTGTAAATCTATTAGCTAACCACGTTAGCAAAAGACACCACTTTCTTACTCCACCATTTTTTTACTCCATCAGTAGCTATCACAAATTCGACCAAATAAAGATATAAATAGCCACTAACCAAGAAACAACTTAATCAGATGACAGTCTGATAACATATTTATTGTATAGCATATGTTTTGTTAGAAAAATGTGCATATTTCAGGTATAAATCATAGTTTACCATTGCAGCCACCATCACAACTCTCACCAAAGCGACTAGAATAACTACAGAGAGCAACGTGTATTACCTAATTACTCATCATAAAACATTTCTTAAAAATACACAGCGTACAGCAAATGAAAGACACAGATCTTGTGAATCCAGACAATATTTCAGATTTTCTAAGTGTTTTACAGCGAAAACACAATATAGCGTTATATTAGCTTACCACATGTGCAAACATCACAACAGCATTGATTCAAGCCAAACATAGCGATAACGTATAAACCACCAAAATATATGAATTTTTTCACTAACCTTCTCAGAATTCTTCAGATGACAGTCCTATAACATCATATTACACAATGCATATAGAGTTTGTTCGAAAATGTGCATATTTAGCTGCACAAATCGTGGTTATACAATGTGATTAGTGGCCAAAACTTCAAGCAATCTGTCCGGCGCCATCTTGGAGAGGCACCTAATCTAATCGAAAACTATTCATAAACTTGACTAAAAAATACAGATTGGACAGCAAATGAAAGATAAATTAGTTCTTAATGCAATCGCTGTGTTAGATTTTTAAAATTAACGTTACTGCGCAATACAGCGTGCGCTAAAGCGAGACCGCACCATAATTCATGGCGGAATTATTATTTGACATTTGTCAACATAAGTACGAATTAACAGCATAAAGACTGCTTACTATTTGCTGAGCTTCCATCAGAATCTTGGGCAAGGTGTCCTTTCTCCAGAACAATCGTCTTTTGGTTGAAAGATGTCCTCTTGTCCTGTCGAAATAGCCGCTAACGTTAGCCACCCACTGGAGAGGTGTCCAACTCGTGAAAGCGCATGACAAAGAAATCCCAGAAAATCGCAATAAACTGATATAAACTGCTATAAGTCGGTTTAAATTAACTACCTTATGATGTCTTTAACAACTATAACGAATAAAAACATGACCGGAGATACAGAACTGCTAAAACGAAAGCTTTGCAGGAGGCCATAGTGATGTCCCTGATGCGCCAGGCGCACCGTTGAAAAGAACGGTACTTCCGTTCCACGGTCTTATATAGGGCCCCAGATTGCGCAATCGACTCCATTCAAATTCTCGATTTACAAAGTCGAAATGGCGCCCCCCTAGGCTCAAGAAGTTAATTTTGGCGCGGTCTCGCTTTAACGCACGCTGTATGTCGTAGTAACATTAATTTAAAAAATCTAACACAGCGGTTGCATTAAGAACTAATGTATCTTTAATTTGCCGTCCAACCTGTATTTTTTAGTCAAGTTTATGATTAGTTATTGATTATATTAGGTGCCTCTCCCAAGATTTCTCCCGACATTTTGTTTGCAGTTTGGCTACTATTCTCATTGTATAACCACGATTTGTGCCGCTAAATATGCACATTTTCGAACAAACCATATATGTATTGTGTAATATGATGTTATAGGACTGTCATCTGATGGAGTTTGAGAAGGTTAGTGAAAAAATTAATATCTTTTGCTGGTTTATTCGCTATCGCTAACGTTATGTTGAATGAATGGGGCTGTGTGGTAGGCTATTGTAGTAAGCTAATATAATGCTATATTGTGTTTTCGCTGTAAAACACTTAAAACATCTGAAATATTGGCTGGATTCACAAGATGTTTGTCTTTCATTTGCTGTACACTGTGTATTTTTCATAAATGTTTTATGATGAGTATTTAGGTAATTCACAGTGGTCTCTGTAGTTATTCTAGCTGCTTTGGTGAGATTTTGTGATGGTGGCTGCAATGTAAAACTATGATTTATACCTGAAATATGCAAATTTTTCGAACAAAACATATGCTATACAATAAATATGTTATCAGACTGTCATCTGATGAAGTTGTTTCTTGGTTAGTGGCTATTTATATCTTTATTTGGTCGAAATTGTGATAGCTACCTATGCAGGAAAAAAATGGTGGGAAAAAAAAGTTGGGTCTTTTGCTATCGTGGTTAGCTAATAGAAATACATATTGTGTCTTCCCTGTAAAACATTTTAAAAATCAGAAATGATGGCTGGATTCACAAGATGTGTATCTTTCATTTGGTGTCTTGGACTTGTGATTTCATGATATTTAGATGCTAGTATTTACTTGTGGCGCTATGCTAGGCTATGCTAGTCAGCTTTTTTACTGATGAGGGTGCTCCCGGATCCGGGATGAGTACCAAGTAAAAGTTAACGAGGTTAGAAGGTAATGTCATTTCCCCCTGTAGAGAAGGATGATGAGTCATGATTCAAGGTTGTTTTCCTTTAACAAGGTTAGAAGGTAATGTCATTTCCCCTGTAGAGAAGGATGATGAGTCATGATTCAAGGTTGTTTTCCTTTAACAAGGTTAGAAGGTAATGTCATTTCCCCTGTAGAGAAGGATGATGAGTCATGATTGAAGGTATTTTTCCTTTAACAAGGTTAGAAGGTAATGTCATTTCCCCTGTAGAGAAGGATGATGAGTCATGATTCAAGGTTGTTTTCCTTTAACAAGGTTAGAAGGTAATGTCATTTCCCCTGTAGAGAAGGATGATGAGTCATGATTCAAGGTTGTTTTCCTTTAACAAGGTTAGAAGGTAATGTCATTTCCCCTGTAGAGAAGGATGATGAGTCATGATTCAAGGTTGTTTTCCTTTAACAAGGTTAGAAGGTAATGTCATTTCCCCCTGTAGAGAAGGATGATGAGTCATGATTCAAGGTTGTTTTCCTTTAACAAGGTTAGAAGGTAATGTCATTTCCCCTGTAGAGAAGGATGATGAGTCATGATTCAAGGTTGTTTTCCTTTAACAAGGTTAGAAGGTAATGTCATTTCCCCCTGTAGAGAAGGATGATGAGTCATGATTCAAGGTTGTTTTCCTTTAACAAGGTTAGAAGGTAATGTCATTTCCCCTGTAGAGAAGGATGATGAGTCATGATTCAAGGTTGTTTTCCTTTAACAAGGTTAGAAGGTAATGTCATTTCCCCTGTAGAGAAGGATGATGAGTCATGATTCAAGGTTGTTTTCCTTTAACAAGGTTAGAAGAAAAGGTAATTTCCCCTGTAGAGAAGGATGATGAGTCATGATTCAAGGTTGTTTTCCTTTAACAAGGTTAGAAGGTAATGTAATTTCCCCTGTAGAGAAGGATGATGAGTCATGATTCAAGGTTGTTTTCCTTTAGCAAGTTTAGAAGGTAATGCCATTTCCCCCTGTAGAGAAGGATGATGAGTCATGATTCAAGGTTGTTTTCCTTTAACAAGGTTAGAAGAAAAGGTCATTTCCCCTGTAGAGAAGGATGATGAGTCATGATTCAAGGTAGTTTTCCTTTAACAAGGTTAGAAGGTAATGTCATTTCCCCCTGTAGAGAAGGATGATGAGTCATGATTCAAGGTTGTTTTCCTTTAACAAGGTTAGAAGGTAATGTCATTTCCCCTGTAGAGAAGGATGATGAGTAGTGATTCAAGGTTGTTTTCCTTTAACAAGGTTAGAAGGTAATGTCATTTCCCCCTGTAGAGAAGGATGATGAGTCATGATTCAAGGTTGTTTTCCTTTAACAAGGTTAGAAGGTAATGTCATTTCCCCTGTAGAGAAGGATGATGAGTAGTGATTCAAGGTTGTTTTCCTTTAACAAGGTTAGAAGGTAATGTCATTTCCCCTGTAGAGAAGGATGATGAGTCATGATTCAAGGTTGTTTCCCTTTAACAAGGTTAGAAGATAATGTCATTGAAAAGACAGCACCAACTTTATGAAGGGGTGTCCACATACATTTGACCATGTAGCGTACAGTGGTTTGTTCTTTAAATGTTGCAGCGTACAGCAGCACAGCTTGCATGGTGCCGCAGAATTCTACGGCACGTTATTTAAGTGTCAGCCGCTGTTACCATTAATGCTAGTTAGTGCTAGTTTGACCACCAGAGGGTCTTTGGGAATCATTTTATAGCCTTCAATATTGGCTGTAGTAAAGAATTTTAAACCTTTTTTTGTAAGAACATAGTATATTGGACTGATTTTAAGAAATTTTGCTTAATTAATTAGATTAATATTATGCTCTTTCTATTCCAAGAAAAATGAACAACCCTCTGGGTTTCCGTTAGGATGGAACGGAAAATATGGCGCTGTGCAACGTGATGGTCGGTAGGCTACAGTACTAAGAACATAACATTTCCACACCCTAATTGTATAATTCTAGTCTAACCAAAACCCAAACAGAGATTCAATGAATCGCCGGTATCAAACCTGCATCTGTAGCAACGCATTTTACACTGTGATGTAGTGTCTTAGACTGCTGCGCCACTGGGGAGGCCCCATCCAATCAGGAGGCCCCATCCACAAAGTATCAAAATACAGAGAGGTGTTGGTAAAGGTATATTGTCCTGCTAACAGCCCATAATGGGCTATTATAATAATGTACATGGTGTCCAGGTCAGGATAACCAAAACATTTCTTTATTAAAGACTATTAGAAAGAATGTTGGTACTTATCTTGATCCAAAGCCATGAATGAGGTGCCGGGGCTGTATGACTGTCCCATCAACTTGATCATATATAACTATATTTTGGAGATGATTTCATTTTCAACAAAAGAATATCATGGAATATAATTGAACATTTTCGTTTCTCCATGCTTGTCTCAGAGCAGAGTGAAACGGTGCTGAAATAAACGTCCACAGCGGGTTGGCTGTATATAATGATATTTTGGAGATTATTTAGTTGTCAAAAAAAACAAAAGTGAGCGATTGTAATCTGAATGAAGGCCAAAATAATATTTATAAAGGCCAAAATATGTATTTCTGTTTTTAGACGGAGAGAAGAACATCCCGGGCAGCCAAAACCTCCCTGACCCGGATGATGCTTGATACAGCCAACCTAACTAAGAAATACATTTGACGATAGAATTGTCCCCTACCCTCCTTCTAGGCAAGTCTATTGTTCTGCTAATAGCCCTGCTAATAGACAAGTCTATTGTTCTGCTAATAGCCCTGCTAATAGACAAGTCTATTGTTCTGCTAATAGCCCTGCTAATAGACAAGTCTATTGTCCTGCTAATAGCCCTGCTAATAGACACGTCTATTGTCCTGCTAATAGCCCTGCTAATAGACAAGTCTATTGTTCTGCTAATAGACACGTCTATTGTTCTGCTAATAGCCCTGCTAATAGACAAGTCTATTGTTCTGCTAATAGCCCTGCTAATAGACAAGTCTATTGTTCTGCTAATAGCCCTGCTAATAGACAAGTCTATTGTTCTGCTAATAGCCCTCTAATAGACACGTCTATTGTCCTGCTAATAGCCCTGCTAATAGACACGTCTATTGTCCTGCTAATAGCCCTGCTAATAGACACGTCTATTGTTCTGCTAATAGCCCTGCTAATAGACAAGTCTATTGTTCTGCTAATAGCCCTGCTAATAGACAAGTCTATTGTTCTGCTAATAGCCATAATGGCACTGTACTAGTATTTTCCAGTAAGCAACAATTTCTTTACCTTCATTAGACAACTTTGTTCCAATATTTCTGTAATTCAGTGATATTTATTCCCATAGTAATTCGTTATGGATCTATAACTAAATAAACATCTGCATTTTGAAAGAGTATTTTTATCATTATTTTATTACGTAAAGCATAAAGATGCTGATGAAGAAAGACAGTACTGTACAGCTTTATAGGACATTTTGTGGTTGCATGAGGTCACCCACACACACTTTAAACATGTGGATAATAAAGCATTTAAAGCATTTTGAAGATAGAAGACGCCTGCATTTGTTTATTAGGCTACTGTCTGACAAGTAAACACAGTCTACAGTACATACTGTAGTAAACACAGCCTACAGTACATACTGTAGTAAACACAGCCTACAGTACATACTGTAGTAAACACAGCCTACAGTACATACTGTAGTAAACACAGTCTACAGTACATACTCTAGTAAACACAGCCTACAGTACATACTGTAGTAAACACAGCCCACAGTACATACTGTAGTAAACACAGCCCACAGTACATACTGTAGTAAACACAGCCTACAGTACATACTGTAGTAAACACAGCCTACAGTACATACTGTAGTAAACACAGCCTACAGTACATACTATAGTAAACATAGTCTACAGTACATACTGTAGTAAACACAGCCTACAGTACATACTGTAGTAAACATAGTCTACAGTACATACTATAGTAAACATAGTCTACAGTACATACTGTAGTAAACATAGCCTACAGTACATACTGTAGTAAACATAGTCTACAGTACATACTGTAGTAAACATAGTCTACAGTACATACTGTAGTAAACATAGTCTACAGTACATAGTAAACATAGTCTACAGTACATACTGTAGTAAACATAGTCTACAGTACATACTGTAGTAAACATAGTCTACAGTACATACTGTAGTAAACATAGCCTACAGTACATACTGTAGTAAACATAGCCTACAGTACATACTGTAGTAAACATAGCCTACAGTACATAATCTAGTAAACACAGCCTACAGTACATACTGTAGTAAACACAGCCTACAGTACATACTCTAGTAAACACAGTCTACAGTACATACTGTAGTAAACACAGCCTACAGTACATACTGTAGTAAACACAGTCTACAGTACATACTGTAGTAAACACAGCCTACAGTACATACTGTAGTAAACACAGCCCACAGTACATACTGTAGTAAACACAGCCTACAATACATACTGTAGTAAACACAGCCCACAGTACATACTGTAGTAAACACAGCCTACAGTACATACTGTAGTAAACACAGTCTACAGTACATACTGTAGTAAACACAGCCCACAGTACATACTGTAGTAAACACAGCCCACAGTACATACTGTAGTAAACACAGCCTACAGTACATACTGTAGTAAACACAGCCTACAGTACATACTGTAGTAAACACAGCCTACAGTACATACTGTAGTAAACACAGCCTACAGTACATACTGTAGTAAACACAGCCTACAGTACATACTGTAGTAAACACAGCCTACAGTACATACTGTAGTAAACACAGCCTACAGTACATACTGTAGTAAACACAGTCTACAGTACATACTGTAGTAAACACAGCCTACAGTACATACTGTAGTAAACACAGCCTACAGTACATACTGTAGTAAACACAGCCTACAGTACATACTGTAGTAAACACAGTCTACAGTACATACTGTAGTAAACACAGCCTACAGTACATACTGTAGTAAACACAGCCTACAGTACATACCGTAGTAAACACAGCCTACAGTACATACCGTAGTAAACACAGTCTACAGTACATACTGTAGTAAACACAGCCTACAGTACATACTGTAGTAAACACAGCCTACAGTACATACTGTAGTAAACACAGCCCACAGTACATACTGTAGTAAACACAGCCTACAGTACATACTGTAGTAAACACAGCCTACAGTACATACTGTAGTAAACACAGCCTACAATACATACTGTAGTAAACACAGTCTACAGTACATACTGTAGTAAACACAGCCTACAGTACATACTGTAGTAAACACAGCCTACAGTACATACTGTAGTAAACACAGCCCACAGTACATACTGTAGTAAACACAGCCCACAGTACATACTGTAGTAAACACAGCCTACAGTACATACTGTAGTAAACATAGTCTACAGTACATACTGTAGTAAACATGGCCTACAGTACATACTGTAGTAAACATGGCCTACAGTACATACTGTAGTAAACATGGCCTACAGTACATAGTAAACATGGCCTACAGTACATACTGTAGTAAACATGGCCTACAGTACATACTATAGTAAACACAGTCTACAGTACATACTGTAGTAAACATGGCCTACAGTACATACTGTAGTAAACATAGTCTACAGTACATACTATAGTAAACATAGTCTACAGTACATACTGTAGTAAACACAGCCTACAGTACATACTGTAGTAAACATAGTCTACAGTACATACTGTAGTAAACATAGTCTACAGTACATACTGTAGTAAACATAGTCTACAGTACATAGTAAACATAGTCTACAGTACATACTGTAGTAAACACAGTCTACAGTACATACTGTAGTAAACACAGTCTACAGTACATACTGTAGTAAACACAGCCTACAGTACATACTGTAGTAAACACAGCCTACAGTACATACTGTAGTAAACACAGCCTACAGTACATACTGTAGTAAACACAGCCTACAGTACATAATCTAGTAAACACAGCCTACAGTACATACTGTAGTAAACACAGCCTACAGTACATACTCTAGTAAACACAGTCTACAGTACATACTGTAGTAAACATAGCCTACAGGACATACTGTAGTAAACATAGTCTACAGTACATACTGTAGTAAACACAGCCTACAGTACATACTGTAGTAAACACAGCCCACAGTACATACTGTAGTAAACACAGCCTACAATACATACTGTAGTAAACACAGCCCACAGTACATACTGTAGTAAACACAGCCTACAGTACATACTGTAGTAAACACAGTCTACAGTACATACTGTAGTAAACACAGCCCACAGTACATACTGTAGTAAACACAGCCCACAGTACATACTGTAGTAAACACAGCCTACAGTACATACTGTAGTAAACACAGCCTACAGTACATACTGTAGTAAACACAGCCTACAGTACATACTGTAGTAAACACAGCCTACAGTACATACTGTAGTAAACACAGCCTACAGTACATACTGTAGTAAACACAGCCTACAGTACATACTGTAGTAAACACAGTCTACAGTACATACTGTAGTAAACACAGCCTACAGTACATACTGTAGTAAACACAGCCTACAGTACATACCGTAGTAAACACAGCCTACAGTACATACCGTAGTAAACACAGTCTACAGTACATACTGTAGTAAACACAGCCTACAGTACATACTGTAGTAAACACAGCCTACAGTACATACTGTAGTAAACACAGCCCACAGTACATACTGTAGTAAACACAGCCTACAGTACATACTGTAGTAAACACAGCCTACAGTACATACTGTAGTAAACATAGCCTACAATACATACTGTAGTAAACACAGTCTACAGTACATACTGTAGTAAACACAGCCTACAGTACATACTGTAGTAAACACAGCCTACAGTACATACTGTAGTAAACACAGCCCACAGTACATACTGTAGTAAACACAGCCCACAGTACATACTGTAGTAAACACAGCCTACAGTACATACTGTAGTAAACACAGCCCACAGTACATACTGTAGTAAACACAGCCTACAGTACATACTGTAGTAAACACAGCCCACAGTACATACTGTAGTAAACACAGCCTACAGTACATACTGTGGTAAACACAGCCTACAGTACATACTGTAGTAAACACAGTCTACAGTACATACTGTAGTAAACACAGCCTACAGTACATACTGTAGTAAACACAGCCTACAGTACATACTGTAGTAAACACAGCCTACAATACATACTGTAGTAAACACAGTCTACAGTACATACTGTAGTAAACACAGTCTACAGTACATACTGTAGTAAACACAGCCTACAGTACATACTGTAGTAAACACAGCCTACAGTACATACTGTAGTAAACACAGCCTACAGTACACACTGTAGTAAACACAGCCCACAGTACATACTGTAGTAAACACAGTCTACAGTACATACTGTAGTAAACACAGCCTACAGTACATACTGTAGTAAACACAGCCTACAGTACATACTGTAGTAAACACAGTCTACAGTACATACTGTAGTAAACACAGCCTACAGTACATACTGTAGTAAACACAGCCTACAGTACATACTGTAGTAAACACAGCCTACAGTACATACTATAGTAAACACAGCCTACAGTACATACTGTAGTAAACACAGCCTACAGTACATACTGTAGTAAACACAGCCTACAGTACATACTGTAGTAAACACAGCCTACAGTACATACCGTAGTAAACACAGCCTACAGTACATACCGTAGTAAACACAGTCTACAGTACACACTTTAGTAAACACAGCCCACAGTACATACCGTATTAAACACAGCCTACAGTACATACTGTAGTAAACACAGCCTACAGTACATACTGTAGTAAACACAGTCTACAGTACATACTGTAGTAAACATAGTCTACAGTACATACTGTAGTAAACACAGCCTACAGTACATACTGTAGTAAACATAGCCTACAGTACATACTGTAGTAAACATAGTCTACAGTACATACTGTAGTAAACATAGTCTACAGTACATACTGTAGTAAACACAGCCTACAGTACATACTGTAGTAAACATAGCCTACAGTACATACTGTAGTAAACACAGCCTACAATACATACTGTAGTAAACATAGTCTACAGTACATACTGTAGTAAACACAGTCTACAGTACATACTGTAGTAAACACAGCCTACAGTACATACTGTAGTAAACACAGCCTACAGTACATACTGTAGTAAACACAGCCTACAGTACACACTGTAGTAAACACAGCCCACAGTACATACTGTAGTAAACACAGTCTACAGTACATACTGTAGTAAACACAGCCTACAGTACATACTGTAGTAAACACAGCCTACAGTACATACTGTAGTAAACACAGTCTACAGTACATACTGTAGTAAACACAGCCTACAGTACATACTGTAGTAAACACAGCCTACAGTACATACTGTAGTAAACACAGCCTACAGTACATACTATAGTAAACACAGCCTACAGTACATACCGTAGTAAACACAGCCTACAGTACATGCTGTAGTAAACACAGCCTACAGTACATACCGTAGTAAACACAGCCTACAGTACACGCTGTAGTAAACACAGCCTACAGTACATACCGTAGTAAACACAGCCTACAGTACACGCTGTAGTAAACACAGCCCACAGTACATACCGTAGTAAACACAGCCTACAGTACATACTGTAGTAAACACAGCCTACAGTACATACTGTAGTAAACACAGCCTACAGTACATACTGTAGTAAACATAGTCTACAGTACATACTGTAGTAAACACAGCCTACAGTACATACTGTAGTAAACATAGCCTACAGTACATACTGTAGTTAACATAGCCTACAGTACACACTGTAGTAAACATAGCCTACAGTACATACTGTAGTAAACACAGTCTACAGTACATACTGTAGTAAACACAGCCTACAGTACATACTGTAGTAAACACAGCCTACAGTACATACTGTAGTAAACACAGTCTACAGTACATACTGTAGTAAACACAGCCTACAGTACATACTGTAGTAAACATGGCCTACAGTACATACTGTAGTAAACATGGCCTACAGTACATACTATAGTAAACATGGCCTACAGTACATACTATAGTAAACATGGTCTACAGTACATAGTAAACATGGCCTACAGTACATACTGTAGTAAACACAGCCTACAGTACACGCTGTAGTAAACACAGCCTACAGTACATACCGTAGTAAACACAGCCTACAGTACACGCTGTAGTAAACACAGCCCACAGTACATACCGTAGTAAACACAGCCTACAGTACACGCTGTAGTAAACACAGCCTACAGTACATACTGTAGTAAACATAGCCTACAGTACATACTGTAGTAAACATAGTCTACAGTACATACTGTAGTAAACATAGCCTACAGTACATACTGTAGTAAACATAGCCTACAGTACATACTGTAGTAAACATAGTCTACAGTACATACTGTAGTAAACATAGTCTACAGTACATACTGTAGTAAACATAGCCTACAGTACATACTGTAGTAAACACAGCCCACAGTACATACTGTAGTAAACACAGCCTACAGTACATACTGTAGTAAACACAGCCTACAGTACATACTGTAGTAAACACAGTCTACAGTACATACTGTAGTAAACACAGTCTACAGTACATACTGTAGTAAACACAGTCTACAGTACATACTGTAGTAAACACAGCCCACAGTACATACTGTAGTAAACACAGTCTACAGTACATACTGTAGTAAACACAGCCTACAGTACATACTGTAGTAAACACAGCCCACAGTACATACTGTAGTAAACACAGCCTACAGTACATACTGTAGTAAACACAGCCCACAGTACATACTGTAGTAAACACAGCCCACAGTACATACTGTAGTAAACACAGCCTACAGTACATACTGTAGTAAACACAGCCTACAGCACATACTGTAGTAAACACAGTCTACAGTACATACTGTAGTAAACACAGTCTACAGTACATACTGTAGTAAACATAGCCTACAGTACATACTGTAGTAAACATAGTCTACAGTACATACTGTAGTAAACATAGCCTACAGTACATACTGTAGTAAACACAGCCTACAGTACATAGTAAACACAGCCTACAGTACATACTGTAGTTAACATAGCCTACAGTACATACTGTAGTAAACATAGCCTACAGTACATACTGTAGTAAACATAGCCTACAGTACATACTGTAGTAAACACAGCCCACAGTACATACTGTAGTAAACACAGCCTACAGTACATACTGTAGTAAACACAGTCTACAGTACATACTGTAGTAAACACAGCCTACAGTACATACTGTAGTAAACACAGCCTACAGTACATACTGTAGTAAACACAGCCTACAGTACATACTGTAGTAAACACAGCCTACAGTACATACTGTAGTAAACACAGCCTACAGTACATACTGTAGTAAACACAGTCTACAGTACATACTGTAGTAAACACAGCCTACAGTACATACTGTAGTAAACACAGCCTACAGTACATACTGTAGTAAACACAGCCTACAGTACATACTGTAGTAAACACAGCCTACAGTACATACTGTAGTAAACACAGCCTACAGTACATACTGTAGTAAACACAGCCTACAGTACATACTGTAGTAAACACAGTCTACAGTACATACTGTAGTAAACACAGTCTACAGTACATACTGTAGTAAACACAGCCTACAGTACATACCATAGTAAACACAGTCTACAGTACATACTATAGTAAACACAGTCTACAGTACATACCGTAGTAAACACAGTCTACAGTACATACTGTAGTAAACACAGCCTACAGTACATACTGTAGTAAACACAGCCCACAGTACATACTGTAGTAAACACAGCCTACAGTACATACTGTAGTAAACACAGCCCACAGTACATACTGTAGTAAACACAGTCTACAGTACATACTGTAGTAAACACAGCCTACAGTACATACTGTAGTAAACACAGCCTACAGTACATACTGTAGTAAACACAGCCTACAGTACATACTGTAGTAAACACAGCCTACAGTACATACTGTAGTAAACACAGCCCACAGTACATACTGTAGTAAACACAGCCCACAGTACATACTATAGTAAACATAGTCTACAGTACATACTGTAGTAAACACAGCCTACAGTACATACTGTAGTAAACACAGCCTACAGTACATACTGTAGTAAACACAGCCTACAGTACATACTGTAGTAAACACAGCCTACAGTACATACTGTAGTAAACACAGTCTACAGTACATACTGTAGTAAACACAGTCTACAGTACATACTGTGGTTAAATCTGTATACCTAGACTTTGTTTTAGCTTTTCCTGATTTATTCGCCATCATTTAAATATATACATTTGTTGAAAATGCTATTGAATATGTAATGCTATGTGTTACACTCATGGCGCCGTCAAGTAGGATTTGCAATGGCGACTGAACCATCAGAGTACGCCACAGTTTACGACAAAGGCTGGTCTTCGAAAGTATAACCATTACATATTGCCGTTTACCTCAGCTCATTGGCTATCTTCCATGCTAGATTTCAAGATGATCAGTGGTCATTGGGCCAAAATACAGTCAATCAACGATAGACCGGTCCTACCATTGGTGCGCAATGAGTCCATGATTGGTGTCTTCAAATCGGTTTCTTTCTGTCAATACGTCCCGGGAAAAGAACCATCATGTATGGTTGTGTTAGTAACGACCAGAGGATTGCAATGAAACCAGCCATGACTGGATAAACGTTTGTTTAGTCCGTGTAATTACCACGAACGCTTCGTCCAAAGTTGAATGAGACGGAAATCACGACGCAACCGGTTTACAAATGTTTCGTGTTAGGCTATAAAAAAAGATTTTATCAAACAAAACCAACATTCACTGTGTGGTTAGGACACTTGGCATTGCCACCATAGGAAGATCTTCAAAGGTAAGCGATTTATTTTATTGTTATTTCTGACTTTCGTGACGCTAATGCTTGGTTGGAAAATGCTAGTAAGACTTGTGTGTGTGGGGCGCCGCCCTCAGAAAATCACATGTTTGCTTTTGCAGTAAACCTTTTTTGAAATCTGACAGCGGCTGGATTAATAAGACGTTCATCTTTTAAATGATGTAAGATACATGTATTTACAAGAATGTTTAATACAACGAATGGTGTATTTAAAATGTTAGCTCTCTGCAGTTTCACCGGATGTTGGCCTGGTGGGACGTTAGCGTCTCACCTACCTTAGAGAAGTTCATTGAGGTTTAAGGTAAAAACATGTACTACAGTGCCTTCAGAAAGTATTCATACCCTTGACTTATTCCAAATCAAAATTGATTCAATTAATAATTTCTCACCCATAATGACAAAGTGCAAACATGTTTTTAGAAATGTTAGCAAATTTATTGAAAATGAAATACAGAAATATCTCATTTATATAAGTATTCACACCCCTGAGTCAATACATGCTAGAATCACCTTTGGGAGCTGTGAGTGTTTCTGGGTACATCTCTTAAAGCTTTGCACACCTGGATTTTACAATAATTGCAATTTATTTATTTATGTATTATTCTTCAAGCTCTTTCAAGTTGGTTGTTGATCCTTGTAGACATTTTCAAATCTTGCCATAGATTTTCAAACGATTTAAGTCAAAACTGTAACTAGGCCACTTACGAACATTAAATGTCGTCATGGTAAGCAACTCCAGTGTATATTTGGCCTTTTGATTTAGGTTATTGTTGTGCTGAAAGGTAAATTTTTCTCCCAATGACTGTAGAAAAGCAGACTGAACCGGGTATTCCTCTAGGATTCTGCCTGTGCTTAGCTCTATTCCATTTATTTTTGTCCGAAAAAAATCCATAGTCCTTGCCGATGACAAGCATACCCATAACCTGATGCAGCCACCACCACTCATTCACAAACTAGGCGTCTCTGCTCTCAAGGTGCAAAAAGCTGGCAATGATCTTGAACACATAGTTTCTAGGCATTGGGCCAAAGTAACAATGTGTTCCCTTATTTCAGTTCTTCTTCTATCAGTCATCTCCCTGAGAGCAAAGTCACACAACATCCTAAAACAGTAATCATGAAACAACACGCTACATGTAGCCACGTACAGTGCCTTGCAAAAGTATTCACCCCCTTTGGCGTTTTTCCTATTTTGTTGCATTACAACCTGCAATTTAACCCTGCCGCTGTCCTGGTATTATGTATACACCCGCTGTCCTGGTATTATGTATACACCTGCTGTCCTCGGGGTCAGCCTGACCCGCCTTGACTAAAGCCTCAAGTAGCATATGTGTGACAGTATGCATGTGCACAGCCTTTGCAGATATATTTCTTACACCTGCAGCACACAGTATTTGTTTTAATGTCCTTCTTGGGTGGGCAGATCTGACACCTCTTCCTCTTACTGGGCCCGGCCGGGGCAGTGGCCGGGTCAGTGGCTAGTGGCTCGTCAGGTAGATCGTGACACGATCTAGCCCTCTGAACAGCTTTCACAACTGCTGCGGGGGAGCCGCTCTCTTCTTTCAATGAACGGAGTCACAAGTGCCTTTCCCAGCTGCTCCAGGAGCATCCTCCTCTTGTTGCGCTTGAGAGGCATCCAGCTAGGGTTGATCTCTCTCCATATCACAAAGGCATTGTAGGAGGAAATGTAAATGATGTTGTGGAAGATGACCAGGGGCCAGCAGGCAGTCATCCTTCTGCAGATGTACGTTCCAATCACCTTATCCAGGTTGTCCACACCTCCTTTGTTGCAGTTGTAATCTTTGATGGCTGGCTTCCTGTCCTGTCTGTGGCTAATGTCGGCCTCTGTGTGCAGCTCAGAAGCAGCACGTTCTTGTTTTTCTTTGGCAGATAGGAAACTAGAGTGGTGGTGTCCCCAGGTGGGAAACTAGAGTGGTGGTGGGCGTGAAGGTAAACTTTGACGAGAGGACCCCTCTGTCCCTTGACGCAAACAGTGCAGTGGGGAACTCAGGCTTATTCTTTTGAACCCTGCCAACCATGGTGATGTTCCTCTGGAGGAGCTGCCGTCCGAGTTCATAAGACATAAAGAAATTGTCACGTGACATTGTGACGCCTCAGTCCCTGTGTCAGATCCAGGACAACCAACACCCGCCCGGGTGGCGCAGTGGTCTAGGGCACTGCATCGCAGTGCTAGCTGCGCCACCAGAGTCTCTGGGTTCACGCCCAGGCTCTGTCGCAGCCGACTGCAACCGGGAGGTCCGTGGGGCGACGCACAATTGGCATAGCGTCGTCCGGGTTAGGGAGGGTTTGGCCGGTAGGGATATCCTTGTCTCAGTATGTAAATGTAATAAAATGTATGCACTCTACTGTAAGTCGCTCTGGATAAGAGCGTCTGCTAAATGACTAAAATGTAAATGTAAAATGGTCTTCTCTGGGCCTCTGTTGGTTGCCTTCCCTGTGTAGACTTGCATCTTCCAAGCGTAGCTGGATTTGGCGTCGCAGGCCACCCATGACTTGATCCCGTATTTCACTGGGTATGTACTGCCGGAAAGGACAGCGATCTTTCGAAACAAGAGATTAGCATGATGATGATGATCGGTAGCGATTAGTATCAGTGTCACAGAAACACCCACACAAGTCAGTAGTGGAAAATGACCTTTATTATATATACACACACACACACTACCTCTGAATGGAACCAGTTGCTCGTCCACTGTCACGTCAGGCCCTGGGTTGTAAAGGACTGGCAGCCGCTCCACCCACTTGTCCCAGACCTCTCTTCTGGCTGCCAGTTTGTCCGTGGCGCATCTTGCGGGTCTCGACTCACGGTCATCGAATCGTAGCAGTCTCGAGTAGTTGTGAAAGAGCTTGGTGGCACGGAATATGGCCCTTCTGCTCTCGACATCCCATCTACTGGCTGCGGCCTCACCTCGGGACCTGTGTACACTGGCTAAGATTAGCAGTCCTATGTAGGCGTGCAGGTCGGTGCCGTCCATGGCTTGCCAGCCGTCTCCGTTTTTTCGAACCCCCTGCAGATTTGTCATGTCCAAGATGATTCTTGGTATTGCCGGTGTGATGAACAGGGAGAACGTCGACGCCATGTCACGGACACGGCGTAGGTTGTGGGTCCCCGGGTCATGCCCGGGCCCCTAAGCTCTGCCATCCTGGCCTGGTTGTGAGGCCACAGAGGACCATTTGATGTTGCCGTTTTTTTACAGCAACGTCTCTCTTTCGGTCTTAGCTACCTCGTCGTCTTCGTCTTCCTCTGAAGAGGACGAGTCCCGCTCGGGGTCGTATTCCTCCCCGTCTTCGTCTTCCTCTGAAGAGGACGAGTCCCGCTCGGGGTCGTATTCCTCCCCGTCTTCGTCTTCCTCTGAAGAGGACGAGTCCCGCTCGGGGTCGTATTCCTCCCCATCTTCGTCTTCCTCTGAAGAGGACGAGTCCCGCTCGGGGTCGTATTCCTCCCCGTCTTCGTCTTCCTCTGAAGAGGACGAGTCCCGCTCGGGGTCGTATTCCTCCCCGTCTTCGTCTTCTGACACATCTTCTTCTTCTTCTTCTTCTTTGGGATCCGAGTAGTCTTGCTGGACATTTGAAGAAACCTGTTCTAGGACCTGCTCTGCAGTGAACCTCTCAGTAATGGCTTCAGCCCCCTTGGGGAAGACCACGATCTGGACATGTAGGGACTGGACTGGACTGGGCTCAGTGTAGGACAGGTCGCCCAATCACAGGTTCGATAATACCTTGGAGGATGACTTTGGCTTCACTGAGCGACAGAGGCTATTGTGTTCACTGAGCCACATGTCTTATGAAAATGACTTTAAGTGTACTCCGCCCTTGTACCACGGGGCTCAGTGTAGGACGGCTTAGCCTTTCACACGTTCAATAATATCACCCTGGTCATTGGCCCCACAAGTCCCGACATGTACGCAAGCACTTATACCCATGACAATAGTAGCACAGTGGATGTGGCGGAACCGGTTCAACCTGGCCACCAGGACAGCGGGGAGATGTTTGCACAAGCTCTCGCTGTCTCCCTCTCACAGATGCTACACAGCAAAATAAAGAAATATCATTCATCATTTGGTAGTGGGGCCCGGGTCACTTTGACCCCAGGACAGCGGGGACCCTGTGATCAGGGCCAGGTCAACGGGACCCCAGGACAACGGGAGGGTTAAATATATTTTTATTTGGATTTCATGTAATGGACATACACAAAATAGTCCAAATTGGTGAAGTGAAAAAAAAAATCTTGTTTCACAAAATTAAAACATTTAAAACTGAAAAGTGGTGGGTGCATATGTTTTCACCCCCTTTGCTTTGAAGCCCCTAAATAAGATCTGGTGCAACCAAATACCTTCAGAAGTCACAACGTGGCTGGGGGAGGAGGGCCAGAGACGGACTGCTGGGAGAAAACATGGCTGGGTTAGAGGACCAGAGAGGGACTGATGGGAGACAACATGGCTGGGGGAGGAGGACCAGAGAGGGACTGCTGGGAGACAACATGGCTGGGTTAGAGGACCAGAGAGGGACTGCTGGGAGACAACATGGCTGGGGGAGGAGGACCAGAGAGGGACTGCTGGGAGAAAACATGGCTGGGTTAGAGGACCAGAGAGGGACTGATGGGAGAAAACATGGCTGGGTTAGAGGACCAGAGAGGGACTGCTGGGAGAAAACATGGCTGGGTTAGAGGACCAGAGAGGGACTGCTGGGAGAAAACATGGCTGGGGTAGAGGACCAGAGAGGGACTGATGGGAGAAAACATGGCTGGGTTAGAGGACCAGAGAGGGACTGCTGGGAGAAAACATGGCTGGGTTAGAGGACCAGAGAGGGACTGCTGGGAGACAAGATGGCTGGGGGTAGAGGACCAGAGAGGGACTGCTGGGAGAAAACAAGACCAGGAGATGAGGACCAGAGAGGGACTGCTGGGAGACAACATGGCTGGGGGAGGAGGACCAGAGAGGGACTGCTGGGAGACAACATGGCTGGGGTAGGAGGACCAGAGAGGGACTGCTGGGAGAAAACATGGCTGGGTTAGAGGACCAGAGAGGGACTGCTGGGAGACAACATGGCTGGGGTAGGAGGACCAGAGACGGACTGCTGGGAGACAACATGGCTGGGGGAGGAGGACCAGAGAGGGACTGCTGGGAGACAACATGGCTGGGTTAGGAGGACCAGAGAGGGACTGCTGGGAGACAACATGGCTGTGGGAGGAGGACCAGAGAGGGACTCTCATCACTAACAGACACGTAACTGTCACCCATCACAAGTTGACATCCCCTTGTAGATCCTCCATTTCTCCAACACAACTATACTTCATACTTTTCAGTCACAGCCATCCATCCAGCCAGAAACAGCCAGACTCTTCACACACATTTGTAAGCAAAAATGTTTTATTTACATAGGGTGACATTATGCCTGAGCAATTGGCAGTGAGCAAAATAACCATAACATATTTTTAATTAGATGGGCAGTCCTCAAAGATGAAATTCCATTGAATCATATGATTAGATCTATTGATTTCCAGCCCGTAGCGTGGGGTGCCACTAATCTCATTATAATGTACCATTATGTAGGGCAGAGCAGGTGATAGTCATCCACGGTGACGTTATAGTATAACCTGTTATATTGGTTTCAGAGTTGATCATTGATAGGGTGTGGTTGTATTAACAGGACATAAATACTCACCCAAATACATTTGAAGACAGCTGCATGAAAGGATCAACAGGTGTTACATACTGTATTCACCAGTCAAGCAACCTGAAAACAGGTAGATACAGTAATATGATTGACAGGGTGTCGGCTTTGTTATTTTTTGAATCCCAGATTGCTCCTTTAATGTAACAGATCATTAAAAACAGCTTAAGTTTTGTCCATTAATAAGTTGCAATGTAACTGTTACATGAATAACACGACAATCAACACAGAGTACACAATTTACTACCAATAATAATGACAGTATTCACAACAACAAAACTATGTACAATGCAACGATCTTAGATGAAGGAGAAGGAGGAAGGAGAAAAATCGATCTTAGAGGAAGGAGAAGGAGGAAGGAGAAAAATCGATCTTAGAGGAAGGAGAAGGAGGAAGGAGAAAAACCGATCTTAAATGAAGGAGAAGGAGGAAGGAGAAAAACCGATCTTAGAGGAAGGAGAAGGAGGAAGGAGAAAAACCGATCTTAGAGGAAGGAGAAGGAGGAAGGAGAAAAACCGATCTTAGAGGAAGGAGAAGGAGGAAGGAGAAAAACCGATCTTAGAGGAAGGAGAAGGAGGAAGGAGAAAAATCGATCTTAGAGGAAGGAGAAGGAGGAAGGAGAAAAATCGATCTTAGATGAAGGAGAAAGGAGAAAAATCGATCTTAGAGGAAGGAGAAGGAGGAAGGAGAAAAATCGATCTTAGAGGAAGGAGAAGGAGGAAGGAGAAAAATCGATCTTAGAGGAAGGAGAAGGAGGAGAAATCACATTTTCAAAACAGGTGTGAAGTTAGTGGCAGAACAATTCAGGTCCAGTCAGTCAAGTGGGTTTAAATATAAACATATTCTATTAACCTGGCATATTGAGCATTTAAAAACCATGCATATGCATTAAGGCTTGTCACGGCACAGACAACATGAGGGAGACAGACAACTGAATAGACGACAGTCAAGTCTGCTTAGGTGCGGTCTCAAAAGGGGGTAAATCCATTTGAATTCAACCACTTTGTGACAGCATCCCTTTTGATACACAACTTTCCATAAATGTTTGCCGATGGAAGATGTGGTCAGAAAGTGACATTTTGGACCTTAATGCCAAAACATTCACGAGATAAAGGTGCTCAAAGTTGACCCACTGCATCCCCCACCAAACCATGAGACATCCATGTCTTCATCACTTTAAAAGAGAAACAAAATTATACACCTCACACACATGGTTATGGGCTTTAAAAAATAAGACACCTGTACTATGTCAGATATACATGTAGTGTTTAAATGTATTCAATTATGAGTTTGCATCCCAATATCACACTTTAAATACATTAACAGTACAACATTTGGACACACCTACTCATTCAAGGGTTTTTCTTAATTTTTACTATTTTCTACATGAAACTATGAAATAACACATATGGAGTCATGTAGTAACCAAAAAAGTGTTAAACAAATCAAAATATATTTTATACTTGAGATTTTTGCTTGCCACCCTTTGCCTTGATGACAGCTTTGCACACTCTTGGCATTCTCTCAACCAGCTTCACCTGGAATTATTTTTCAACAGTCTTGAAGGAGTTCTCACATATGCTGAGCACTTGTTGGTAGCTTTTCCTTCACTCTGCGTTCCAACTCCTCCCAAACCATCTCAATTGGGTTGAGGCCGGGTGATTGTGGAGGCCAGGTCATCTGATGCAGCACTCCATCACTCTCATTCTTGGTCAAATAGCCTTTACACAGCCTGGAGTTGTGTTGGGTCATTGTCCTGTTGAAAAACAAATTATATTGCCACTAATCGCAAACCAGATGGGATGGCATATCGCTGCAGAATTCTGTGATAGCCATGCTGGTTAAGTGTGCCTTGCATTCTAAATAAATCACAGACAGTGTCACCAGCAAAGCACCCCCCACAACATCACACCTCATCCTCCATGCTTCACGGTTGAAACCACACATGCAGAGATCATCCGTTCACCTACTCTGGTTCCAACATGGCAGTTGGAACCAAATATCTCACATTTGAGATATCAGACCAAAGGACAGATTAAAATATATTTTTATTAGTTTAACACTTTTTTTGTGAAATATAACAAATCTGTTTGTGATAGAAACCCCAGGATTTCGGCATTAACATCAATGACTGTTGATTATTTATGAAATTATGAAAAATATTACTAACATTTCACTCTTGAGGCCACTAGGTTGTTTAACTGCAGGAAAGGGCTACAAGCTCACAAACAGTGTTGTCCAATTATTTTATCATTTATTTAAATGTTTTTGAAAAAATATTGACATTTTAAAACCTTTACTGTCATTTATACAAAACGTTTAAAAGATGATTTTTTATATATTCTCATAACATAGCTTAGACCCTATTTCATACCATCTGAGGTTTTAATGTTGTGCCAGCTATCAGTTGAGACACAACATGTTCTTGAATACAGGTGGTTGTCATGACAATCATAGAAATAGAATGGACCCTTTAGACCTCTGCAGTTTTATCTGGCTTCATGTTCATTTAACCAGCAAGACAGTTAAGAACAAATGCTCATTTACAATGACAGCCTACCCCGGCCAAACCCTCCCCTAACCCGGACCACACTGGGACAATTATCTGGCTTCATGTTCATTTAACCAGGCAAGACAGTTAAGAACAAATGCTCATTTACAATGACAGCCTACCCCGGCCAAACCCTCCCCTAACCCGGACCACACTGGGACAATTATCTGGCTTCATGTTCATTTAACCAGGCAAGACAGTTAAGAACAAATGCTCATTTACAATGACAGCCTACCCCGGCCAAACCCTCCCCTAACCCGGACCACACTGGGACAATTTTCTGGCTTCATGTTCATTTAACCAGGCAAGACAGTTAAGAACTAATGTTAATTTACAATGACAGCCTACCCCGGCCAAACCCTCCCCTAACCCGGACCACACTGGGACAATTATCTGGCTTCATGTTCATTTAACTAGGCAAGACAGTTAAGAACAAATGCTCATTTACAATGACAGCCTACCCCGGCCAAACCCTCCCCTAACCCGGACCACACTGGGACAATTATCTGGCGTCATGTTCATTTAACCAGGCAAGACAGTTAAGAACAAATGCTCATTTACAATGACAGCCTACCCCGGCCAAACCCTCCCCTAACCCGGACCACACTGGGACAATTTTCTGGCTTCATGTTCATTTAACCAGGCAAGACAGTTAAGAACTAATGTTAATTTACAATGACAGCCTACCCCGGCCAAACCCTCCCCTAACCCGGACCACACTGGGACAATTATCTGGCTTCATGTTCATTTAACTAGGCAAGACAGTTAAGAACAAATGCTCATTTACAATGACAGCCTACCCCGGCCAAACCCTCCCCTAACCCGGACCACACTGGGACAATTATCTGGCGTCATGTTCATTTAACCAGGCAAGACAGTTAAGAACAAATGCTCATTTACAATGACAGCCTACCCCGGCCAAACCCTCCCCTAACCCGGACCACACTGGGACAATTTTCTGGCTTCATGTTCATTTAACCAGGCAAGACAGTTAAGAACTAATGTTAATTTACAATGACAGCCTACCCCGGCCAAACCCTCCCCTAACCCGGACCACACTGGGACAATTATCTGGCTTCATGTTCATTTAACCAGGCAAGACAGTTAAGAACAAATGCTCATTTACAATGACAGCCTACCCCGGCCAAACCCTCCCCTAACCCGGACCACACTGGGACAATTATCTGGCTTCATGTTCATTTAACCAGGCAAGACAGTTAAGAACAAATGCTCATTTACAATGACAGCCTACCCCGGCCAAACCCTCCCCTAACCCGGACCACACTGGGCCAATTGTGCGCCGCGCTATGGGACTCCCAATCACAGCCAGATGTGATACAGCCTGAATTCAAACCAGGGACTATAGAGATGCCTCTTGCACTGAGATGCAGTCCCTTAGACTGCTGAACCAGGTACTATAGAGATGCCTCTTGCACTGAGATGCAGTCCCTTAGACTGCTGAACCAGGGACTATAGAGATGCCTCTTGCACTGAGATGCAGTCCCTTAGACTGCTGAACCAGGGACTATAGAGATGCCTCTTGCACTGAGATGCAGTCCCTTAGACCTCTGAACCAGGGACTATAGAGATGCCTCTAGCACTGAGATGCAGTGCCATAGACTGCTGCGCCACTCGGTCCCCAATGGAACAACATTGACGTTTAAATTGAAATGTTAACTTGTAATTACTACCACAAAGATGACATCCGGTCCATCCACCGTTGAATGTCAATTTAAATGGTCGTGTCTATTCTATTATCTATGTTTCTATCATTTCAATAGGTTCCCAATGGAGGTTTGACAGTATAATATAAAACAACATACAGTTGAAGTTGGAAGTTTACATACACTTAGGTTGGAGTCATTAAACTCGTTTTTCAACCACTCCACAAATGTCTTCTTAACAAACTATAGTTTTGGCAAGTCGGTTAGGACATCTACTGTGTGCATGACACAAGTAATTTTTCCAACAATTGTGTACAGACAGATTATTTCAATTATAATTCACTGTATCACAATTCCAGTGGGTCAGAAGTTTAAATACACTAAGTTGACTGTGCCTTTAAACAGCTTTGAAAAGTAAAGTCAGTTCAACAAATGTCTGCCCTGCTAGAGCTGCCCCGGTCAACCCTAAGTTCTGTTATTGTGAAGTGGAAACGTCTAGAAGCAACAGCGGCTCACCCGTGAAGTGGTCGGCCACACAAGGTCACAGAACGGGACCGCCGAGTGCTGATGCGCTTTAAAATCGTCTTTCCTTGGTTGCAACACTCACTACTGAGTTCCAAACTGCCTCTGGAAGCAACGTCAGCACAATAACTGTTCGTCTGGAGCTTCATGAAATGGGTTTCCATGGCCAAGCAGCCGCACACAAGCCTAAGATCACCATGTGCAATGCCAAGCGTCTGCTGGAGTGGTGTAAAGCTCGCTGCCATTGGACTCTGGAGTAGTGGAAACACGTTCTCTGGAGTGATGAATCACGCTTAACCATCTGGCAGTCCGACAGACGAATCTGGGTTTGGTGGATGCCAGGAGAACGCTACCTGCCTGAATGGAAGAACTTGACTGGCCTGCACAGAGCCCTGACCTCAAATGTATCAAACAACTTTGGTATGAATTGGAACGCCGACTGCGAGCCAGGCCTAATCGCCCAACATCAGTGCCCGACCTCCCTAATGCTCTTGTGGCTGAATGGAAGCAAGTCCCCCCACCAATGTTCCAACATCTCAGCAATGTTCCAACATCTAGTGAAAAACCTTCCCAGAAGAGTGGACCAACTCCATATTAATGCCCATGATTTTGGAATGAGATATTCGACAGGCATGCGTCCACATACTTTTGGTCATATAGTCTATATAACCTACAGTACAGTATGCAGAGTGCAGCGATGACAGTGTGTGACTGTTTTAGTGACAGGGCAGAAATACTTAACCAAGCAAACGTATTATACATTTAATTGTAAACTGCGTGGTTCCAGCCCTGAATGCTGATTGGTTGACAGCTGTGGTATATCAGACCGTATACCACGGGTATGACAAAACATTTATTTTTACTGTTCTAATTACGTTGGTAACCAGTTTACCACCTCTGTTTACCACCTCTGTGGTATATGACCAATATACCACAGCTAAGGGCTGTTCTAATTACGTTGGTAACCAGTTTACCACCTCTGTTTACCCCCTCTGTGGTATATGACCAATATACCATGGCTAAGGGATGTATCCAGGCACTCCGCATTGTCTTAGAACAGCCCTTAGCCGTGGTATATTGGTCATATACCACAGAGGGGGTAAACAGAGGTGGTAAACTGGTTACCAACGTAATTAGAACAGCCCTTAGCCGTGGTATATTGGCCATATACCACACCCCCTCGTGCCTTATTGGTTAAGTGAAGACAAGAGATCCAGTTAGTATTTGCTAGGTCTTACTTCCTGAAACATACTCTCACGTTAAGGACCCTACTGCACACAAAGAAGGAATCCAAACGCTGCTATAGAAACGCTTGTTTAGTTTGTGTTTTAGAATGATACATTTTAGTACATTTGTTTAGCTAATGGTTTGACTGAAAACGTTCCTAATTTAGTATTATTTATGTACCGTATAAAAGGAGCACATTATACAGATGTCTTTTGATTATAAATATATTTAGTTGTAGAGCTGATTACTTCCAGGAGTTGTGTTCAATAGATATTGTATCTTTGTCTAAAACACATTAGAAATACTCAAATTATACAACTCATTACAATGGAATCTCTTTTTGAAAGTAATCTTATTTTGTTATAATTTAATTTTCATGATTTGTTTGATATCCTGTATTGATTCTAGAATAATATCAAGTAGAAATAAACCTTGTGAACTTATCCTGTCTCACCCTGTTGTAACACATAATTAAATCTGCTATTATTCCATTGTAAGTTTGTGTTGTCTTTTGTCTTTGTAAATAGGCGACACAGCTTCAAAATGTTTACAACTACCATGTGGATCTTAAGGACTTTCATATCGTTGCATCCAGCTCCATCTAAACCTTTATATTAGAATATTTGTCATCACCTCGTAATGACGTTGTGCAAACAATCTAGTTAAATAAAGAGACACACGATTCATCTAATTGTCAACGTTCATCTTTTCAGGTGAAAGAAAATGCAGCGACAAAACAAAAGAGAAAAAATGGAGACCTATTTCCGTGGGGAGCATAAGAGTATAGAAACCTTGAAAATGGTGACCCTACTAAGTTGTGAACGTTATATTTCAAAAGACATTCCACTGTACCCCAAAGCTGACAAAGCGGAATTTCACGTGGACAAAGTCTGTCATGTAACCACTCCAACAGGCCTGACAGGAATCATGAATCTGAGTGGATTTACAGCAGGGCAAAGAGGGGGTTTCACATGGACAAAGTCTGTCATGTAACCACTCCAACAGGCCTGACAGGAGTCATGGATCTGAGTGGATTTACAGCAGGGCAACGAGGGGGTTTCACGTGGTGGGCTCTTCACATTACAGAAGGTGAAATTAAGGCAGCAGAGAATCGCTTCCTTGAAAAGGAACAGCTTTCCTTTGACCCAAAAACGGGTGAAGAAAAAAGACACAATCCCTTCCTGAGGGAATTCACCACCTCCCCTGTCTTCCTAAAGGGATCTCGGTATGGGAACGTTACCTTCCTGAGGGAATTCACCACCTCCCCTGTCTTCCTAAAGGGATCTCGGTATGGGAACGTTACCTTCCTGAGGGAATTCACCACCTCCCCTGTCTTCCTAAAGGGATCTCGGTATGGGAACGTTACCTTCCTGAGGGAATTCACCACCTCCCCTGTCTTCCTAAAGGGATCTCGGTATGGGAACGTTACCTTCCTGAGGGAATTCACCACCTCCCCTGTCTTCCTAAAGGGATCTCGGTATGGGAACGTTACCTTCCTGAGGGAATTCACCACCTCCCCTGTCTTCCTAAAGGGATCTCGGTATGGGAACGTTACCTTCCCCTTGGAGGATCTCATGCAGATGTACACAGAGCAGATCTGTGAGGGAGAGAAGCCTGTCCTGAGAGTCTATGAAACCGTGTTTCACCGGCAGGAGATCATGTACGTTGTGGTTGTCCACGGTCCAGAGGTGACAGAGGTTGATGACTACCCACCTCTTGGTCACTACCTGTTGAGTCTGCAGACGTGTTGCTGTGCGTTTTGCTGACAACTTTACTTTACTTTGCTAGCCTACAACTTTACGTTTTTTTGTTTTGTTTATAATTACCGTTTATATTTTTAGTTTTTCCATCGCAACTTTTTTCCCTCATTCAACTTTTTCACTCCGGACGCTTTATCTGGACATGGTTCGTCAACACCTTCAACAGCCGAAGCTAAGTACTAACATTAACATGATGTCTTTTAATTGCAGTCGCTGTACTCATAATATACAGGAGAACGATCGCCTTACGGCGAGAATAGCTGTGCTACAAGCCCAGCTTCAGACGCAATCGTTAGGCAAGGGTAATTTCAGTGTAGGAAAGGAAGAAACAGCGTCTGTGCCACCAGTAAGTACAGATAGTACAGATAGTAACGTCAGTATAAATCCCCCCGCACAGTCCCCGCAGCCGGACAACTTTCTCATGGCTTCTGGAGGGAAATGCTGTTGGAATGCTCAACCGGTGTCGCTCATTCAGCCGACAGAAACTTTCAACCGGTTCTCCCCATTATGTAGCGAGTCGGAGTCTGAGTCTGAGTTTTCTCTTGTCTCTACTCCTCCCGTTACGGGGTCTGAGACGCCGAAGGCTCCCACCATTAGCTCTGACAAATTGAAAACCCTAGTCATTGGCGACTCCATTACCCGCAGTATTAGACTTAAAGCGAATCACCCAGCGATCATACACTGTTTACCAGGGGGCAGGGCTACCGACGTTAAGGCTAATCTAAAGATGGTGCTGGCTAAAGCTAAATCTGGCGAGTGTAGAGAGTATAGAGATATTGTTATCCACGTCGGCAACAACGATGTTAGGATGAAACAGTCAGAGGTCACCAAGTGCAACATTGCTTCAGCGTGTAAATCAGCTAGAAAGATGTGTCGGCATCGAGTAATTGTCTCTGGCCCCCTCCCAGTTAGGGGGAGTGACGAGCTCTACAGCAGAGTCTCAGCACTCAATCGCTGGTTGAAAACTGTTTTCTGCCCCTCCCAAAAGATAGAATTTGTAGATAATTGGCCCTCTTTCTGGGACTCACCCACAAACAGGACCAAGCCTGACCTGCTGAGGAGTGACGGACTCCATCCTAGCTGGAGGGGTGCTCTCATCTTATCTACCAACATAGATAGGGCTCTATAGGGCCATCATCGACTCAGTGGGTTTTGTCCAACATGTCTCTGGACCTACTCACTGCCACAGTCATACTCTGGACCTAGTTTTGTCCCATGGAATAAATGTTGTAGATCTTAATGTTTTTCCACATAATCCTGGACTATCGGACCACCATTTTATTACGTTTGCAATCGCAACAAATAATCTGCTCAGACCCCAACCAAGGAGCATCAAAAGTCGCGCTATAAATTCTCAGACAACACAAAAATTCCTTGATGCCCTTCCAGACTCCTTCTGCCTACCCAAGGACGTCAGAGGACAAAAATCAGTTAACCACCTAACTGAGGAACTCAATTTAACCTTGCGCAATACCCTAGATGCAGTTGCACCCCTAAAAACGAAAAACATTTGTCATAAGAAACTAGCTCCCTGGTATACAGAAAATACCCGAGCTTTGAAGCAAGCTTCCAGGAAATTGGAACGGAAATGGCGCCACACCAAACTGGAAGTCTTCCGACTAGCTTGGAAAGACAGTACCGTGCAGTACCGAAGAGCCCTCACTGTTGCTCGATCATCCTACTTTTCCAACTTAATCGAGGAAAATAAGAACAATCCAAAATTTCTTTTTGATACTGTTGCGAAACTAACTAAAAAGCAGCATTCCCCAAGAGAGGATGGCTTTCACTTCAGCAGTAATAATTCATGAACTTCTTTGAGGAAAATATCATGACCATTAGAAAGCAAATTACGGACTCCTCTTTGAATCTGCGTATTCCTCCAGGGCTTAGCTGTCCTGGATCTGCACAGCTCTGCGAGGGCCTGGGATCGGGAGAGACACTTAAGTGTTTTAGTACTATATCTCTTGACACAATGATGAAAATAATCATGGCCTCTAAACCTTCAAGCTGCATACTGGATCCTATTCCTACTAAACTGCTGAAGGAGCTGCTTCCTGTGCTTGGCCCTCCTATGTTGAACATAATAAACAGCTCTCTATCCACCGGATGTGTACCAAACTCACTAAAAGTGGCAGTGATAAAGCCTCTCTTGAAAAAGCCAAACCTTGACCCGGAAAATATAAAAAACTATCGGCCTATATCGAATCTTCCATTCCTCTCAAAAATTTTAGAAAAAGCTGTTGCGCAGCAACTCACTGCCTTTCTGAAGACAAACAATGTATACGAAATGCTTCAGTCTGGTTTTAGACCCCATCATAGCACTGAGACTGCACTTGTGAAGGTGGTAAATGACCTTTTAATGGCGTCAGACCGAGGCTCTGCATCTGTCCTCGTGCTACTAGACCTTAGTGCTGCCTTTGACACCATCGATCACCATATTCTTTTGGAGAGACTGGAAACCCAAATTGGTCTACACGGACAAGTTCTGGCCTGGTTTAGATCTTACCTGTCGGAAAGATATCAGTTTGTCTCTGTGAATGGTCTGTCCTCTGACAAATCAACTGTACATTTCGGTGTTCCTCAAGGTTCCGTTTTAGGACCACTATTGTTTTCACTATATATTTTACCTCTTGGGGATGTTATTCGAAAACATAATGTTAACTTTCACTGCTATGCGGATGACACACAGCTGTACATTTCAATGAAACATGGTGAAGCCCCAAAATTGCCCTCGCTAGAAGCCTGTGTTTCAGACATAAGGAAGTGGATGGCTGAAAACTTTCTACTTTTAAACTCGGACAAAACAGAGATGCTTGTTCTAGGTCCCAAGAAACAAAGAGATCTTCTGTTAAATCTGACAATTCATCTTGATGGTTGTAAAGTCGTCTCAAATAAAACTGTGAAGGACCTCGGCGTTACTCTTGACCCTGATCTCTCTTTTGACGAACATATCAAGACTGTTTCAAGGACAGCTTTTTTCCATCTACGTAACATTGCAAAAATCAGAAATTTTCTGTCCAAAAATGATGCAGAAAAATTAATCCATGCATTTGTTACTTCTAGGTTAGACTACTGCAATGCTCTACTTACCGGCTACCCGGATAAAGCACTAAATAAACTTCAGTTAGTGCTAAATACGGCTGCTAGAATCCTGACTAGAACCAAGAAATTTGATCATATTACTCCAGTGCTAGCTTCCCTACACTGGCTTCCTGTTAAGGCAAGGGCTGATTTGGTTGGTTAAATAAAGGTGAAATAAAAAAAAATAAAAAAAAAAAAATTTCAAGGTTTTACTGTTAACCTATAAAGCGTTACATGGGCTTGCTCCTACCTATCTTTCCGAGTTGGTCCTGCCGTACATACCAATACGTACGCTACGGTCACAAGACGCAGGCCTCCTAATTGTCCCTAGAATTTCTAAGCAAACAGCGGGAGGCAGGGCTTTCTCCTATAGATCTCCATTTTTATGGAACAGTCTGCCTACCCATGTGAGAGACGCAGACTCGGTCTCAACCTTTAAGTCTTTACTGAAGACTTATCTCTTCAGTAGGTCACATGATTGAGTGTAGTCTGGCCCAGGAGTGTGAAGGTGAACGGAAAGGCTCTGGAGCAACGAACCGCCCTTGCTGTCTCTGCCAGGCCGGTTCCCCTCTCTCCACTGGGATTCTCTGCCTCTAACCCTGTTACAGGGGCTGAGTCACTGGCTTGCTGGTGCTCTTTCATGCCGTCCCTAGGAGGGGTGCGTCACTTGAGTGGGTTGAGTTACTGACGTGATCTTCCTGTCTGGGTTGGCTCCCCCCCTTGGTTTGTGCTGTGGTGGAGACCTTTGTGGGCTATACTCGGCCTTGTCTCAGGATTGTAAGTTGGTGGTTGAGGATTTCCCTCTAGTGGTGCGGGGGCTGTGCTTTGGCAAAGTGGGTGGGGTTATATCCTTCCTGTTTGGCCCTGTCCGGGGGTTTCTTCGGATGGGGCCACAGTGTCTCCTGACCGCTCCTGTCTCAGCCTCCAGTATTTATGCTGCAGTAGTTTATGTGTCGGGGGGCTAGGGTCAGTTGGTTACCTGGAGTACTTCTCCTGTCTTATCCAATGTCCTGTGTGAATTTAAGTATGCTCTCTCTAATTCTCTCGTTCTCTCTTTCTCTCTGAGAACCTGAGCCCTAGGACCATACGTCAGGACTACCGGGCATGATGACACCTTGCTGTCCCCAGTCCGCCTGGCCTTGCTGCTATTCCAGTTTCAACTGTTCTGCCTGCGGTTACGGAACCCCTACCTGTCCCAGACCTGCTGTTTTCAACTCTTAATGATCGGCTATGAAAAGCCAACTGAGATTTATTCCTGATTATTATTTGACCATGCTTGTCATTTATGAACATTTTGAAAATCTTGGCGCTCTCTAATTTTTTCCTTCTCTCTTTCTTTCTCTCGGAGGACCTGAGCCCTAGGACCATACGTCGGGACTACCGGCCGTGGTGACTCCTTGCTGTCCCCAGTCCGCCTGGCCTTGCTGCTATTCCAGTTTCAACTGTTCTGCCTGCGGTTATGGAACCCCTACCTGTCCCAGACCTGCTGTTTTCAACTCTTAATGATCGGCTATGAAAAGCCAACTGAGATTTATTCCTGATTATTATTTGACCATGCTTGTCATTTATGAACATTTTGAAAATCTTGGCTCTCTCTAATTTTCTCCTTCTCTCTTTCTTTCTCTCGGAGGACCTGGGCCCTAGGACCATGCGTCGGGACTGCCACCCGTGGTGACTCCTTGCTGTCCCCAGTCCGCCTGGCCTTGCTGCTATTCCAGTTTCAGCTGTTCTGCCTGCGGTTATGGAACCGCCACCTGTCCCAGACCTGTTGTTTTTCAACTCTTGATGATCGGCTATGAAAAGCCAACTGAAAATTATTCATGATTATTATTTGACCATGCTTGTCACTTATGAACATTTTTGAACATCTTGGCATAGTTCTGTTATAATCTCCACCCGGCACAGCCAGAAGAGGACTGGCCACCCCTCATAGCCTGGTTCCTCTCTAGGTTTCTTCCTAGGTTTTGGCCTTTCTAGGGAGTTTTTCCTAGCCACCGTGCTTCTACACCTGCATTACTAGCTGTTTGGGGTTTTAGGCTGGGTGTCTGTACAGCACTTCGAGATATTAGCTGATGTACGAAGGGCTATATAAAATAAAATTGATTGATTGATTGATTGATTGCTGATGAGGATGATGAGGCAATATGCATTTATAAAGATGGTCAAATTGTCTGGCGTGCAGAAGCAATATGTGAAACCCAGACAAAGAAGCTGATCATCAACAGAGAGAGTGGAACAGTTGAAACAGAAGAACTAGGACGTGGTTATGAGTATTTCATGTGGGACCATGTGACCCTGGCATTCCATCTGCCAGTTGACCGCACCCTCGTAGTTGAAGAGGGAGTATTAAAGGATAGACTCCATGCATGTGAGGGTATCAGACCTTTTCTCCAGGATGAGAAGTTAACACTAGAGGAGGCAGAAGAAGTAGTCAATGCCATAAAGAATGCTATATAGGGACAGTGCTATATGGGGACAGTGCTAGTAACAGTGCTATATAGGGACAGTTCTAGGGACAGTTATAGGGACAGTTCTAGGGACAGTTCTGGGGACAGTGCTAGGGACAGTTCTGGGGACGGTTCTAGGGACAGTTTTAGGGACAGTTTTAGGGACAGTTTTAGGGACAGTTCTAGGGACAGTTTTAGGGACAGTGCTAGGGACAGTTCTAGGGACAGTTCTAGGGACAGTTTTAGGGACAGTTCTAGGGACAGTTCTAGGGACAGTGCTAGGGACAGTGCTAGGGACAGTGCTAGGGACAGTTCTAGGGACAGTTCTAGGGACAGTTCTAGGGACAGTTCTAGGGACAGTGCTATATAGGGACAGTTCTAGGGACAGTTCTAGGGACAGTTCTAGGGACAGTGCTATATAGGGACAGTTCTAGGGACAGTTCTAGGGACAGTGCTAGGGACAGTTCTAGGGACAGTTCTAGAGACAATTCTAGGGACAGTGCTAGTGACAGTGCTAGTGACAGTTCTAGGGACAGTTCTAGGGACAGGGCTATATAGGGACAGTTCTTGGAACAGTTATAGAGACAGTGCTAGTGCTGACTTAGTTCTCAGATAAAACTCTCTCTAGTCAGTTGAGAATGAGATGTGTATGAAGGGGCTCAATCACCCAACCCTGATAATGCTAGATAACTGTCAGAGTCTATCTAGAACACAGTGAAGGAGTCAGGCGCAGGACACAGGTAAGAGTAACAAACACTGTATTTACTCAATACAAGAACGTAACAAAAATCCCGTATAAAACAAGGACAAAACAGGACATAGAACTCCAACACACGAAAGACAATCACGCACAAAACAGAGAGGGAAACCAGAGGGTTAAATAAGGAACATAATTATGCAATGGGAACCAGACAAAACAAAAGGAAAATGAAACATGGAGGTGGCTAGAAAGCCGGTGACGTCGACCGCCGAACGCAGCCCGAACAAGGAGAGGGAACAACTTCGGTGGAAGTCCTGACAATAACAGAATTAACTGGCAAAACTCTGCTACATTATAAACATTATAAACATGTATTTACCTTTCTTATTGTTTGCTGATGTCTAATATATCTAATGCAAAATATGCAGTGTACAAATATATGCATTAATGAGTTGCCCATTTCATTCCATTCCATATACTTTAGTCTTAAACTCTGTAATGATTTACATAGCAGAAGACTGGTCTTACTTTGGTTTCCCACCTTTTGTTCATTATACTATAGTGAATAATACATAGAATGGGGCAAACTGGTCCAGTTCTGATGAAAACCCTCTTTTGTGTTGTATGTTAATGTTTAATGTAGTCAAATAAAACATGTTCATCAACCATTGACTGTTTTTGATTGTTGTTTTACAGACATTACCATTTTTTCTGAACAGAAAAACAGACAATTTAAAATGGTTATTGACATCTTCTTCACTGGACAGAGAGGTGTAATCCTGTTTCAATGGTTATTGACATCTTCTTCACTGGACAGAGAGGTGTAACCCTGTTTCAATGGTTATTGACATCTTCTTCACTGGACAGAGAGGTGTAACCCTGTTTCAATGGTTATTGACATCTTCTTCACTGGACAGAGAGGTGTAATCCTGTTTCAATGGTTATTGACGTCTTCTTCACTGGGCAGAGAGGTGTAACCCTGTTTCAATGGTTATTGACATCTTCTTCACTGAACAGAGAGGTGTAACCCTGTTTCAATGGTTATTGACATCTTCTTCACTGTACAGAGAGGTGTAATCCTGTTTCAATGGTTATTGACATCTTCTTCACTGGACAGAGAGGTGTAATCCTGTTTCAATGGTTATTGACATCTTCTTCACTGGACAGAGAGGTGTAATCCTGTTTCAATGGTTATTGACATCTTCTTCACTGGACAGAGAGGTGTAATCCTGTTTCAATGGTTATTGACATCTTCTTCACTGGACAGAGAGGGGGTGGAAACATACATACATACAGATAAAATCACGCCTAACTTATTTGGTGGTCTATTTAAGCTGACCGGGTCTATTCACTCTTCCTGCTGCCGCTTGATGCCACTGCTATTATGTGCTGGTTTCCTGTTGCTCTGCATTGATGCTCCTGCTACTATGTGCTGGTTTCTTGCTCTACATTGATGCTCCTGCTACTATGTGCTGGTTTCTTGCTCTACATTGATGCTCCTGCTACTATGTGCTGGTTTCTTGCTCTACATTGATGCTCCTGCTACTATGTGCTGGTTTCTTGCTCTGCATTGATGCTCCTGCTACTATGTGCTGGCTTCTTGCTCTGCATTGATGCTCCTGCTACTATGTGCTGGTTTCTTGCTCTACATTGATGCTCCTGCTACTATGTGCTGGTTTCTTGCTCTACATTGATGCTCCTGCTACTATGTGCTGGTTTCCTGCTCTGCATTGATGCTCCTGCTACTATGTGCTGGTTTCTTGCTCTACATTGATGCTCCTGCTACTATGTGCTGGTTTCTTGCTCTACATTGATGCTCCTGCTACTATGTGCTGGTTTCTTGCTCTGCATTGATGCTCCTGATACTATGTGCTGGCTTCTTGCTCTGCATTGATGCTCCTGCTATTATGTGCTGGTTTCTTCCTCTACATTGATGCTCCTGCTACTATGTGCTGGTTTCCTGCTCTGCATTGATGCTCCTGCTACTATGTGCTGGTTTCTTGCTCTACATTGATGCTCCTGCTACTATGCGCTAGCTTCTTGCTCCCACCACCACCCCAGCCTCTAACTGTTGGGTTCTGTGCTCCTGCCGGGGGGATTGGTAGAGTTTACCGCACTCACTGCTTGTAGGTAGTTTTATATAATGACGCTGTGCTTGGGCAGTGAGCTACCCTGAAGGAGCAGAGACTATATCACAAGCACTTGCAGTATTCATTATTTAATGAATGGTTAAACATATTTCTATGTGGTGTTTCCTTTCTGAAACTCTAAACTAAATCCAGTGGAAACCATCCAAGACAACGATAGTCAATGACATTCAATAGAAGTTATGAGTTATGTGCTCACCGTTTTACAGCTGCTGTACCATGAAGCTGGGAATGTACTGGTACGCAGCACCTCAGGTCAAAGGCCTTGCTTCAGGGAATGATGGCAGTGTGTGGCATGTGAAATCAGATTACATTACAGTCATGATTACAGCTTGATAATAAAGAGTCTTCCTGCAGGGTTAGACCTGTGCATACCGGGCCCTATCTCTCCTCGACATCACTCCCAGCTTGTGTACTTTCACACCCATGTCTGTACTTTCTGTAGAGGCTGGAGACCTAACAAATGGTTAATGTGGGTAGCAGGGAGGTCTGACCTACAGAGGGAGACCAGGGGAGAAAACATGACCAGGAGATGAGGACCAGAGAGGGACTGATGGGAGAAAACATGACCAGGAGATGAGGACCAGAGAGGGACTGATGGGAGAAAACATGACCAGGAGATGAGGACCAGAGAGGGACTGCTGGGAGAAAACAAGACCAGGAGATGAGGGCCAGAGAGGGACTGCTGGGAGAAAACATGACCAGGAGATGAGGACCAGAGAGGGACTGCTGGGAGAAAACAAGACCAGGAGATGAAGACCAGAGAGGGACTGCTGGGAGAAAACAAGACCAGGAGATGAAGACCAGAGAGGGACTGCTGGGAGAAAACAAGACCAGGAGATGAGGACCAGAGAGGGACTGCTGGGAGAAAACAAGACCAGGAGATGAGGACCAGAGAGGGACTGCTGGGAGAAAACATGACCAGGAGATGAGGACCAGAGAGTGTCTGCAGGACGACAGAATTGCTGGGGGTGGGTTCGAGAGACAGGGGTCCTACACTGGGTTGAGTCCTGAGGAAGACCAGAGAGTGTCTGCAGGACGACAGAATTGCTGGGGGTGGGTTCGAGAGACAGGGGTCCTACACTGGGTTGAGTCCTGAGGAAGACCAGAGAGTGTCTGCAGGACGACAGAATTGCTGCGGGTGGGTTAGAGAGACAGGGGTCCTACACTGGGTTGAGTCCTGAGGAAGACCAGAGAGTGTCTGCAGGACGACAGAATTGCTGGGGGTGGGTTCGAGAGGCAGGGGTCCTACACTGGGTTGAGTCCTGAGGAAGAGAGGTTTATATGTAGGATGTTAATTTGATCACTCTTTAGTTGCTGAGAATTTCCCTGAGCTGCAGGAAATGCAGATGAGCTCTATGATTTACATACATTCACTAAACACACTAATACAAGGTTATGTTAATGGGGGATTTACATACATTCACTAAACACACTAATACAAGGTTATGTTAATGGATGATTTACATACATTCACTAAACACACTAATACTAGGTTATGTTAATGGAGGGGGGACAGGGGGCTGAACATTGGGGGTTGAGGTCAGAAAGGATTGTTGGACAACTGCTGGAACGTTCCAGGAAGGCTCTGTCAGCAGAAGAGAGGATTCTGCTCAAGAGTTACTACAAAAGACAAGATGAAGACGCTCCATTTCCCAGACTAAGGATTCCACCCAATATCCCAGAGTCAGACAGACTAAGGATTCCACCCAATATCCCAGAGTCAGACAGACTAAGGATTCCACCCAATATCCCAGAGTCAGACAGACTAAGGATTCCACCCAATATCCCAGAGTCAGACAGACTAAGGATTCCACCCAATATCCCAGAGTCAGACAGACTAAGGATTCCACCCAATATCCCAGAGTCAGACAGACTAAGGATTCCACCCAATATCCCAGAGTCAGACAGACTAAGGATTCCACCCAATATCCCAGTCAGACAGACTAAGGATTCCACCCAATATCCCAGAGTCAGACAGACTAAGGATTCCACCCAATATCCCAGAGTCAGACAGACTAAGGATTCCACCCAATATCCCAGAGTCAGACAGACTAAGGATTCCACCCAATATCCCAGAGTCAGACAGACTAAGGATTCCACCCAACATCCCAGAGTCAGACAGACTAAGGATTCCACCCAATATCCCAGAGTCAGACAGACTAAGGATTCCACCCAATATCCCAGAGTCAAACAGACTAAGGATTCCACCCAATATCCCAGAGTCAGACAGACTAAGGATTCCACCCAATATCCCAGAGTCAGACAGACTAAGGATTCCACCCAATATCCCAGAGTCAGACAGACTAAGGATTCCACCCAATATCCCAGAGTCAGACAGACTAAAGATTCCACCCAGAGTCAAACAGACTAAGGATTAGACCCAATATCCCAGAGTCAGACAGAGAGGCTTTAGTAGTGGATGTGAGAGGGTTGGAAGAGGTGGGTTTGGATGAGGTGAATGGGAAGGAGTTATATAGAGGGTTGGAAGAGGTGGGTCTGGATGAGGTGAATGGGGAGGAGTTATATAGAGGGTTGGAAGAGGTGGGTTTGGATGAGGTGAATGGGAAGGAGTTATATAGAGGGTTGGAAGAGGTGGGTTTGGATGAGGTGAATGGGAAGGAGTTATATAGAGGGTTGGAAGAGGTGGGTTTGGATGAGGTGAATGGGAAGGAGTTATATAGAGGGTTGGAAGAGGTGGGTTTGGATGAGGTGAATGGGGAGGAGTTATATAGAGGGTTGGAAGAGGTGGGTTTGGATGAGGTGAATGGGAAGGAGTTATATAGAGGGTTGGAAGAGGTGGGTTTGGATGAGGTGAATGGGAAGGAGTTATATAGAGGGTTGGAAGAGGTGGGTTTGGATGAGGTGAATGGGAAGGAGTTATATAGAGGGTTGGAAGAGGTGGGTTTGGATGAGGTGAATGGGAAGGAGTTATATAGAGGGTTGGAAGAGGTGGGTTTGGATGAGGTGAATGGGAAGGAGTTATATAGAGGGTTGGAAGAGGTGGGTTTGGATGAGGTGAATGGGAAGGAGTTATATAGAGGGTTGGAAGAGGTGGGTTTGGATGAGGTGAATGGAAGGAGTTATATAGAGGGTTGGAAGAGGTGGGTTTGGATGAGGTGAATGGGAAGGAGTTATATAGAGGGTTGGAAGAGGTGGGTTTGGATGAGGTGAATGGAAGGAGTTATATAGAGGGTTGGAAGAGGTGGGTTTGGATGAGGTGAATGGGAAGGAGTTATATAGAGGGTTGGAAGAGGTGGGTTTGGATGAGGTGAATGGGAAGGAGTTATATAGAGGGTTGGAAGAGGTGGGTTTGGATGAGGTGAATGGGAAGGAGTTATATAGGGGGGATGTCAAGGTTTTATATAAAGATACATTTAAAAATAGAAAAGACACTCCTTGGAGGGTAAAACTGGGCCTTGATGACAAGGTAAAGCCAGCATGGAGAGCACTGTACAAGCCACCGTTACTAAAGGGGACTGGTGATATGTAATGGAGGGTGTTGATGACAAGGTAACCACCGTTACTAAAGGGGACTGGTGATATGTAATGGAGGGTGATGATGACAAGGTAACCACCGTTACTAAAGGGGACTGGTGATATGTAATGGGGGGTGATGATGACAAGGTAACCATCGTTACTAAAGGGGACTGGTGATATGTAATGGAGGGTGTTGATGACAAGGTAACCACCGTTACTAAAGGGGACTGGTGATATGTAATGGGGGGTGATGATGACAAGGTAACCACCGTTACTAAAGGAGACTGGTGATATGTAATGGAGGGTGTTGATGACAAGGTAACCACCGTTACTAAAGGGGACTGGTGATATGTAATGGAGGGTGTTGATGACAAGGTAACCACGGTTACTAAAGGGGACTGGTGATATGTAATGGAGGGTGATGATGACAAGGTAACCACCGTTACTAAAGGGGACTGGTGATATGTAATGGAGGGTGTTGATGACAATGTAAAGCCAGCATGGAGAGCACTGTACAAGCCACCATTACTAAAGGGGACTGGTGATATGTAATGGAGGGTGATGATGACAAGGTAAAGCCAGCATGGAGAGCACTGTACAAGCCACCGTTACTAAAGGGGACTGGTGATATGTAATGGAGGGTGATACATGGCATCATTGCAGTTAATGCTTTTGTTTCTGTTATTAACTCAGATGTTGGAGATGGACGTCCTTTTTGTAATATAAGAGAAACAATTTTTCACAATTTTATGGAGTGTGAGAGGTTAAAGACTCTCTTTGAAATACTACAGTCTTTGTTTACAGCTGTATGGGAGATTTTCAATAACACTGTTTTTATTTGGGGTTTCAATATAGTAAGATACAGAAAATACAATGTGAAATGTTACATTTTATTTTGGGGCAAGATGATAAACAGAGGATGCATCTGAAACAGTATAAAACAAGATGATAAACAGAGGATCCATCTAAAACAGTATAAAACAAGATGATAAACAGAGGATCCATCTAAAACAGTATAAAACAAGATGATAAACAGAGGATCCATCTAAAACAGTATAAAACAAGATGATAAACAGAGGATCCATCTAAAACAGTATAAAACAAGATGATAAACAGAGGATCCATCTAAAACAGTATAAAACAAGATGATAAACAGAGGATCCATCTAAAACAGTATAAAACAAGATGATAAACAGAGGATCCATCTAAAACAGTATAAAACAAGATGATAAACAGAGGATCCATCTAAACAGTATAAAACAAGATGATAAACAGAGGATCCATCTAAAACAGTATAAAACAAGATGATAAACAGAGGATCCATCTAAAACAGTATAAAACAAGATGATAAACAGAGGATCCATCTAAAACAGTATAAAACAAGATGATAAACAGAGGATCCATCTAAAACAGTATAAAACAAGATGATAAACAGAGGATCCATCTAAAACAGTATAAAACAAGATGATAAACAGAGGATCCATCTAAAACAGTATAAAACAAGATGATAAACAGAGGATCCATCTAAACAGTATAAAACAAGATGATAAACAGAGGATCCATCTAAAACAGTATAAAACAAGATGATAAACAGAGGATCCATCTAAAACAGTATAAAACAAGATGATAAACAGAGGATCCATCTAAAACAGTATAAAACAAGATGATAAACAGAGGATCCATCTAAAACAGTATAAAACAAGATGATAAACAGAGGATCCATCTAAAACAGTATAAAACAAGATGATAAACAGAGGATCCATCTAAAACAGTATAAAACAAGATGATAAACAGAGGATCCATCTAAAACAGTATAAAACAAGATGATAAACAGAGGATCCATCTAAAACAGTATAAAACAAGATGATAAACAGAGGATCCATCTAAAACAGTATAAAACAAGATGATAAACAGAGGATCCATCTAAAACAGTATAAAACAAGATGATAAACAGAGGATCCATCTAAAACAGTATAAAACAAGATGATAAACAGAGGATCCATCTAAAACAGTATAAAACAAGATGATAAACAGAGGATCCATCTAAAACAGTATAAAACAAGATGATAAACAGAGGATCCATCTAAAACAAGATGATAAACAGAGGATCCATCTAAAACAGTATAAAACAAGATGATAAACAGAGGATCCATCTAAAACAGTATAAAACAAGATGATAAACAGAGGGTCCATCTAAAACAGTATATAACAAGATGATAAACAGAGGATACATCTAAAACAGTATAAAACAAGATGATAAACAGAGGATCCATCTAAAACAGTATAAAACAAGATGATAAACAGAGGATCCATCTAAAACAGTATATAACAAGATGATAAACAGAGGACACATCTAAAACAGTTTAAAACAAGTGCAGTATGTTCTGAGAATGTTACTTTAACGTCAACTCATAACGTCACACTATAACTTCATGGGAGTCTTGTGGAAAGACTGCATGTTGTTTTGGGTGGATTGAGTGACGTCTTCATCAACATTTGCAGAATATTCCTGTAATATTTTCACCTCTTGTCAGACGCCAACAGCCTAGTAGGCTGCAGACAGTTCAAGTAGTTTATTTGCCATTTGCAGGTATTAAAAGTAATACATCCATTGTAATTCCTTGTTGGAGCTCTCTCACATATAGGACAGTACATACCAGAGGAGGCTGCTGAGGGGAGGACGGCTCATAATAATGTCTGGAACAGAGTGAATGAAATGGAACACATGGAAACCACGTGTTTGATACCATTCCACTTATTCCCCTCCAGCCATTACAAGCCTGTCCTCCCCAATTAAGGTCCCACCAACCTCCTGTGGTACAAACACAAACAGTAAAATATATCATTAAAATGCAAAGTGGTAAAAGATCAGAAAAGGAGTGTGTCTAGTGTGTGTGTGTGTAGTGCAAGTGTATCTTTGTGTGTGTGTGTTTGTGTGTGTCTAGTGTGTGTGTGTGTAGTGTAAGTCTATCTTTGTGTGTGTGTGTTTGTGTGTGTCGTGTAAGTCTATCTTTGTGTGTGTGTGTGTGTTTGTTGTTGTCTAGTGTGTGTGTGTCCAGCCAGTGTGTCCAGTGAGTGTGTGTCAGTGTGTGTGAGTCCAGTGTAAGTGTATCTTTGTGTGTGTGTGTTTGTGTGTGTCCACTGTGTGTGTTTGTGTGTGTGTCTCTGTGTGTGTTTGTGTGTATTTGTGTGTGTGTAAGTCCTGTTTGTGTGTTTGTTTGTGTGTGTGTCCAGTGTGTGTGTCTGTGGGTGTGTGTGTGTGTGTGTGTCAGTGTGTCCAGTGAGTGTGTGTCAGTGTGTGTGAGTCCAGTATAAGTGTATCTTTGTGTGTGTGTGTTTGTGTGTGTCCAGTGTGTGTGGGTGTGAGTCCAGTTTGTGTGTTTGTGTG